>NW_027636137.1:0-37096 GCF_903797595.1 Erithacus rubecula | reverse complement strand
CAGGCAGACATCAATGTAGGTCAAATATTCAATTCTGTGTAATCAAAACCATAAATTCAGTTCCTGCCAAAAATGTATTTCAGATGGGTTCTCAAAAGTAAATGTATATTTAAAAGTTTTTCCTATATAGAAAGATAATATAGCTTAGCAATGTTATTCTCTTCCTGAAGTTGTGGTCTTTGTTGGTCATTTGATATTTGAAAGAAGTGCCAATATTTTCTAAATGTGCTTCACTTGCTAATGAAGAAAACCTCTACAATATAAACTATTAGTAACTAAGTGTCATAGAAATGTGGCAGATTTCTGGAGTGACCTGACTACATCCTCTTAAAGCAAAGAACTTGCCTGTAGAAACAGTCAGTCCCAGAGCAACCAACTCGAACCTTGGGAGTCTCTGTTTGACATTTGCCACTAGTTGCCATGTGCAAAACTACACATGTGCTTTATGGAATAGGAACACATTAGAATGTTCTCTTAGAGTTCACTCACAGAAAAATGATCCATTTTTTTCCTTTAGAAAATACAGTGCCATAGTCTCCTTGGAGCAACGCCAGAACTACAAGGATGACTTCAATGCAGAGTATGAGGAATACAGGAATTTACATTTTCAGATTGATAAGATCAACAAAGATTTTACACAGTTTTATGAGCAATGGAAGTGCCTGATTCCAGGGTCTGAAGCCTATCAGGTAAAGAAAGATAAAACTCTGAGGAGTGTGTTTCATCCCAGCAATGTTTTGGATTCCCTGGAGCTGCTCAGTGAGACAAAGGGAAACTGCAGCACTGGCATATGTGCTCAGACACTGCTTGGGCTGGGTCTGATTTTTGTGAAACCCTGCCCAAAACACCCTGTTTGAGCTGTCTGTGAACAAAGAGTAAGGTGAGGTGTGTCCCAAGCAGAGTCTTGGAGCATGTGCTCCTTCTGTTCCCTATTGAGAGGCTTAATTGCAGATCTTGGGGGATGCTGGAGCTGGGGATTGGTTTTTGCCAAGCTCCCAGAAGAGTGGTGGCTCACAGGGAAGAAAATCTCTACAGTCAAACTGAGGGCTCTTTTAGTGTTTTGCATAGGTTTGCATTTTATGGTTGGAGTGAAACGTTCTTCCTATTTTTTTTTTTTACCTTTTGAAGATGCTGCTTCATCGAATCCTGACAGAGTATCAGCAGTTACAGCAGGTATGTGTGGCACCAGACCTGCAGGGCCATGGGTACTGCTGAGTGTGGCTCAAGGCTTTTTTAAAGCAAAGGGCATCAGATTCTAAACTCTGCAGAAATGTTTGCATGCCCTAATTCTCTTTTGCTTTCTCCTTCACAGGGCAGCCCCAGCTACTCTGAAATGAAGAGCAGGTGCCAGTACCTCCACAAAAAGCTGTCCCATATTCAGAGCCGAATATCTGAATTTGACAAGCAATAAGTGGAGTCCTGGCACCACACATCTGCTTCAGCCATAAAAACCAGTGACCTCTGGATTTTTATTTCAAATTTGAGATTAGGTGTTTAGGATTATGTAAGTTAGTATTGAGCAGTAGTTTATGTTAGAACTGAGGAGTTGATTCTTTGTTCAAAATGTAGGATTAGATGGAAGAAGTTTAGGCAGTTTTAGAAGTAGAAAGAAGTTAGTATTGAACTTGAACAATAAAGACATTTCACTGTTGATAACTCCTTTGCTCATTTGGGCTTGAATGGTATTTGGAGGGGCTTTCATCTGGTCCATTTTTTTCTTCAAGCCTCTTGGTTTATCCTTTGAATTAAAATATTTCAGTACGAGGTGGAAGCCCAGTACCTCTAATATGAAATTGTGCACATTTGAAGAAAATATTGCGGCAAAATTAAATTTTTATGATAATAATTATAGGTGTGTTATTTGAACTTCCTTTAAATTTAAACACTTTGCATTAGGCAGAAGAGCCATTATTAAATTTGTGACAATATTCAGGTGTGAAAATACAGAAATCCTTGAATACTTTCACAGCCCACACATCTCCACCAGAATGGCATCAAATAATGCACAGGTATGGAGACAATGAACTGGTGCTGCACTTATTTGTCAGTGGGCAGAGCTGTGGGAGGCAAGAATTCAAGGTGATTTCAGAACAGGATGAAGAAAGGGAAAGACAACTTCCATCTGGAGACAGAGTGGCACTGCTGTGCTGACCCAGGCAGAACAGGGCACAAGTTTCAAATCAATAGGAAAAAAGAGTTTTCTGGAAGGAAACCATGCTATCTAAGCACTAGTGTTCTTTCCACAGCACATAGAGTTTAGAGCATGAACGTACATCAAATGTAAATATTCCTGTAAAGTGTTAGAAAAAAGTCATTTATCTATGATTATTTCCACAAATATAGCCATGAATGAATAAAAAACCTCCACACCTACGTATATCATTAAGCAGGATACTCTGTAGATTCTCACATTAACACTGGCATAATTATGTAGGAGACTTGCAAAGTTTTAAAGATTTTTATTCTCCGTTTTCTTCTTCAAAACCTCCAAAACATGATGAAATTCACTTTTTAAACTGCAGACTGCTGTGTGCTGAAGCAAGCCATTATTTGCTTACTCATCATCATCTTTTCCCTGTCTGTTAAAGTCACTGATGCATTAATTGTTCATCCAAACTTGAAACAGTTCATGAGGAATTCTGAAGACACAATTAATGCACTGATTTCAATTTAATTCATGTCCTCTGCCTCTTCAAGCTGAAATACTATTTATTACATGTCAGAATTAAGTCCTGATACCTAATAAGTGGGGAAATATGAACTATAGTGACTAGATGACCATGTTTCAAGGGATCATTGCATTTTAGTCTTATTTGGACAAATTAGTGATCCAAGAAAGAAAAGACTGGTCAATTATCAGAGTGGAAGTAGGTGAAAAAGATCTAGGTGGGGTGCAGTTGGAGGCAAAAATTAAGTATGTGGGAAAATGATTCTATATCCGATGATTTTAACATTACTACATGCATGATCTTCAAACAAACACATGGGGAAAAACTCTCATGACATAAATGTTGGTATTCCATACATTGAAAGAAGGAAGGGGAGAAAGAAAGCATGGAGTTTCCAGGAGTATCCAAATCAAGCACTTTATTCAGCATCACTATGGAATTTTCATTAAGGAAAAACACTAAATGGAGGGCTCATCACCCATTCAATTTTTTACTAACATTCAGTGAAAGAGACTAATTTGAGTGTAAAAGCTTGCATGTTGAAAACATGAGTGTGTTGAGAGATTTTTAAATCTGGCCCAAAGACAATTCACTGTTCAAAATCCAAGTCTAAAACTTTTCAAATTAAATGACCCTGGATGAAGTAGGAAACACCAGTCCTTCCCTTGAACCTTGACTTGCTTCTTCTAGCTCAATCCTGAAAATGGTAAAAGAAGATCCCTCAGAAATCAAATGAGCAGCAGGGTATATCCCTAAAAGGCAGCTGTAGATCTGAAATAACTTGGGAATCAGAGAGACATCAGTGAGCAACTTTTGAGTCAAACTGTTAGTGAAGAACCTTGTTCCAAGGAAAGGACAGTTTTTCTCAAGGAAGTTGAGCAGCAGGATATCGAGGCTCATGGAGCTGGCAGGGATAAAGCAGACAAAGTGGGACATTTGTAGAAATTAACCCTGTGATTCAGTGATCACAGCAGGATGAAGAACCATTCTATCAGACCCTGGGATTAGTAAGAAATGTAGATGCCTCTGTTTATTATATTAGGCCAAGCTGTTCCTTGTCAGGTGGCAGCAGCTGCTCAGCAGAAGGCACAGCTTTAACTCGAGCTCATCACTCCTGGAGGCAGCCCTAGAAGTGCTGCACACCTCAGCTGGTGCCAGAGCACAGGGACACCCGGACACCCTCTTGAGACCTGTGTGTGCCATGAACTAAAGGCATCTCCCCAGACCAAGATATCCAATCCAGCACTCAGCACAGATGTCACTGCCAGGGAAGTCTGCATACAGAGAAAAATACAGTCACAAAACCTATTGGGAAATTGATATTATACAAGAAAAATTCAAATTCCGGTACTTTCCTTCATTAATGAATTTATGTACTAGCCCTTCTCCTTAAAATGGAGTTAAATAGTGCACACTTCCTATAGCAGTACAATTCTTCATGCATTCACAGCTGGCAGAGCTCTCATACAACTTGTTTTTTCTCTTAAGTGTAAGGAAGGGCTTCGTTCAAATGAACTGTGCTGCTTCCTCTGAAAGATACAAAATCAGTGAAATAATAGGTGCAAAGTCATAGGTTCTTTAAGGCAGGCAACTCCTATCTAATATAAGGGTTGTTTACATTTAGCTTTATGTGCACTTAAAATTACAGTCATACAATTTTCTTATGTTTGTGAAAATAATTTTTGTGCTCCCAGAAATTGCAGAGTCAAATAAAGCTGAATTGGGATACAAACGTGTTCCTCACCATAAAAATGGCCAAACCAAGAACAGCTGCCAGTGATACTTTTCCTACGGTGCTGTTTGGCCCAGGTGTGGATAAAACCAGCATCTGCCCTGCTCAGATCATTCTGGCCCGTTGATCCGAGCCTGTCCCAGAGTGTCACGAACAAGGACATGGAAGTTCAGCAGCCCGTGCTCAGTGCCCTGTGCTCCTCTCAGGGCTCCAAGAGCTCCTCCAGGGACGGGATAAACCCCTGGCAGTGGGACCAGCTCCTGCTGTGCCAGCCAGGCAGCCTTGGATGGTGCTGGGGCAGCAGCCCATGCAGGGCTCGCTCAGTGTCAGCCCCGGGCACTGTGGGCAGTGCTGAACTCTCAGCAAAGCTCTGCTCAGGCTTTGGAGAAGTGCAGGTGATCTGTTGGATTGATCCCTGCAATGCCCAAATTCAGAGTCTGTGGGACAGTCTGGCTGGGTGAGTGAGAGTGATGTTCCCATTTGTCCTGTGGCCTTTTTGGGAACGCTGCCAAGGAGCCTGATGTCTCTTCTGGCCACCTGGAGGCATCTGCACATGCCAGGGAACTGTCAGTGGGGCAGGGTTAATCACGGGTTGTAGACTACTGCAAACAGGGTGGTGTCAAAACATCCCTGTGCTAATGCCTGTGCCCCATAGGAAGAGTCCAACATCTGTGAAAAGCTCCTGCACATTCACAGCAGCCTCAGTAACTGTGTTTGTACAAGCATTCCAGAAAAGCGTGTTTGTAATTTCTCAGCCAGTCTGAAAAGTATTCCAAGGGTTTCTGCAAGCAATCGATTGATCAATCAATCAATATTTTTAAGGTTTAAAGAAAATAAATTAGAGTAAGAATTTGAAACAGTTACATTATGACATCTTATGTACATCCCAAATGAATTTCTGCATTAGAATTTTTGAGGAGACAAACTCCTCACGAAATAGGATAGCTGTATTTTCTCTATAGACAGACACAAGTAAGGTTACAACACAATCAGTAATTCATGTTTTCTTTGCAAGTTACATTAGACACAGCCTAAAAACATATGTGATAAGAAATAATTGTAAGTGGAGTTCTTAAATTACAAACTGCAGCAAATGCCTGTTGTACCTGTCTATGCAGCTCTCTTACCTCATGACTCATGAGGTAAGACTCAATAAACAGCTGAATGCTCTCAGGAGCTCCAAATTGTTCCTCTTAGCATCCTGAATGGATGGGCAAAAGTAGCATTAAACAATATAATAGAATTCACAGAATTACTAGGTTGGAAGAGACCAAAATCATCAAGTCCAATGCCCTAACACCCCAACTAGACCATGGCACCAAGTGCCACATCCTGTCTCTTTTTCTAACCACATCCAGGGATGGTGACTCCACCACCTCCCTGGGCAGACCATTCCAGTACTTTATCACTCTTTCTGTGAAAAACATATTCCTAATATCCAGCCTATATCTCCCCTGGCACAGCTTAAGACTGTGTCCTCTTGTTCTGCTGCCTGGTAAAAGAGACCAAACACGCCTGACTACAAAAACCTTTCAGGGAGTTGTAAAGAGTGATAAGGTCACCCCTGAGTCTCCTTTTCTCCAGGCTAAACAACCCCAGCTCCCTCAGCCATTCCTCACAGGGCTTGTGCTCCAAGCCCCTCATCAGCCTTATTGCCTCCTCCAGACACGCTCAAGCATCTCAACATCCTCCCTAAACTGAGGGGCCCAGAACTGGAGAACATGATTTTAGACAGTGCTCTTTGGGCTGGTATGGTCAAGAACTGCTTTCCTCAGGAACTGATGGATAATCCCTCTCTAAGACTCAAGAACTGCAGGATGAGTAAAGTCTGAATGGACAAACTTGCATTTCCCATGTTACATGGTAATTCTTACATACTCTGAGAAGTGTTGAATAAAGCAGGGAAAAGATACCAGAAAAACATCCTCTCCTGACATGGTCTATGATCCGCAGGTAAGAAAAAAAAGTCAGTTTTCAAAATAGAAAAAGAATGTTTGCATTGAGGAATTCCCTAGATCTGCCTGAGAATGTTGCACTTCAGAACAGGCAACAAAGCAAGATACGGATCCGAAAGAAACTTAGCTTAGAGTTGAGAATAAAAACACAGAAACACATATGACAACTACTAACCCATTTTATACACTCAATGGCTATGACTCAGTAACTTCTTATTCAAGTTGTGCAAGTTTTCATGCATTTTTTTCACATTTATTTGTAAGTAAGTCTGTACAAATAATGTAAGAAAAAGCATGACATACAGTTAATACTGTCTAAAGAGTGTTGTTAAATACAGGCAGAATCTAATCCTAATGTCAAACCATGTCAAGCATTTTCTGAAGCAATCTGACTTATCTGCAGATAAGTGACTGGAAGGAAGGGTAGAAAAACCAGAACAAATGTAAAAAAGACAGGACTGATATAGCAGAACAAGTGGCATGTGGAAGAGAGAGCACAGCTGGTCAAGATATTCTGGCCTTGGTAAGGTCCAGATTATGGAACAAGAAACCACAGCTATGAAGGAAAGAGCTTCATGTGCAGCTATGAGTTTTTTGAAATTATGCGGTTTTGTAAGGCTGCCAAGTAATGGAAACAATAGGCAGATTCTGTAACTGGGGAGATGTTGATGTGGAGAAAGATTATGGAATGGCAAAAAAACACCAAGACACTTTCTTGATTGGTGCAGGAAAAGAGCAAGAAAGAGCAATTTATTGAAAGAAGCCATTGCCTTAAATAAGACAGTTTGTGGAAAACAAAATACAGACAGATCATTGGTCAGAGAAAGAGACACCTCTCTCTCCTCCCTGACTTTCTCATGGACCTTGCAGGTGTTTATCTCTGTTAGGATTGCTTGTCTTATGTTTACAAACGAGAAAAAGTCTCCAGCTTGGAAAAAATCCTAGCTGAAGCTGAGAAAGTTTCATGGACTGAGAAAAATACTTAGAACTTGAGAAAAAGGCCTAGCTAAAACGTGCCTAGGCCTTCAGCAGTGTCCACAATTCCCCCTTTTAGTTTTTGAAAAAGAAAAGAAAGAGAAGTGTTTGTAATCCTCCACAGGGCCCTTTGTCAAAGGAGAACAGACACCACTCCTCAGGAGATTTTTAGATACCTGAAGTGCCTAGGAAAATCTTCACAACTGGTGCTTTTAACAAACATAATTCAAAAACTTAATTCTCATTCAATAACAAAAACCATCACCATTCACCCAACTTATCAAACAGTGAAAAATTCCACCACTAAGTAATTATTCTAATACAACAATGAAAACTATATCAATAGTTTTAACATGAACAGATGAATGTCCACTCTCTGCTTGAAGAGGGACCATCTGGTCAGTGTTTTCTCTGGTTGGTGTTTGGTGAGCTGGTCAGCATGTGAAAGCTGAGCTGTGATCACACTCTGCCCCTGGTGCAGGTCAGGGCAGACACCTTGATGGTCAGTAGCAAAGACCCAGGCATGTCTCATCTGAAGCCTGAAATGAGGCAAAGGTGATTCACAATAACTGGATTGGTTAGATCTTTTCTTTCTCTTTTTCCAATTTCGCTGTCCTACAATAGGAACAGCATCAGGCACAGGCACAGGAAAAGCCTGAGCCTCTCTCATTTGGATATCATCATTGCAAGTTTTCAGCTCTTCCCTTAGAACAAGGGAATAGAGCTCAGAAACATCTGCCCCAGCGCTCCCTCCTCCCATGCCCACTGCAGGAATGAAACCAGCCCCCGCTGCTCCCCCTTTGAAGTGAGGACAAAGCCATCGCTGCTGTCAGCACAGGGTGGGAGCGGCGAAGCAGCTGGAAATGCCGATGGGAGGGGTCCGTTCGTGGGGTCCAGCGCTGGGCTCAGCACCGCTCCCGGGTGAACGAATGGAGAAACTGAGGGAAGAAGAGAAGGCAGCCCCACCTCTGCTGAGGCAGAGAAGGGCAGCCCAGACCCTGCTCGGGCGGGCAGGTCGGTCTCCAGCACCGGAGAGGAGGGAGGCGCCGGCAGCAGCTCCTTCTCTGGGGTGGCTGGTGCCGACGGCTCCTCTCAGCAGGCGGGTCACGGTCAGACGGCACCGGGGACGGACGGGCCAGCACCACCCGCACCTTTTCAGGGGGAGGCTCTGCCCCGGCAGGCGGATCGAGCGGCGGCACCGGCACGGTGGAGGGGCCGGCTGACGGCACCTCCTTCTCGGCAGCGAGCGGCCCCACAAGGGCGGGGGCCGCCCCCCCAGGCAGCGCTGGCTGCACGGGGGCTGCTCCAGCCGGGGCTGCTCCGAGCCGTCAGAGCGGGGGGCGAGTCTGGCTCCGGGGGGTTCCCGGGATAGCAGTCAGATTCCTCCTCGTTTTGTTCCGAACCTGCCTCGCTCCCCTCAGAGCCTACCTCGTCTTCCTTCAGTTTTCCATTAATGACCCCCCAAGTGTGAAATTGAGGGAGAACTGAAGTATCGCCTTCCCGTATGACTTCATACAATTGGTATCCTAGCTCTCTCCAAGCTTTCTCAGAGAAGGCCACTCCTTCATTCTCAGAAAACCCGCTTTCTCTTGCCCACACTAACAAGTCAACCAAGTCCTTGTCCGGAATTGGGGTGTCCAGGCTTTCAAGGACATCCCTCCACACCGAGAGTATAGTTTGCTCTTGCTTAGACAGACGATTCCCCATTATTTCAGAATTTCCCACCTAGCCGCTATGCTGGGAGGGAGGGGTAAACACAGTACCTCTCTCGACGGGGAGAAAACAGTCGAGACGCAGCTCGCAGCTCTCGCTGTGCGGGCTCCCGGCACTCGGCTCCGCGGGGCTGCGGGATTTCACCGCCCTCCGAACCGAGCCAAGGGGCTCCTGAGCTACGGGCTCATATTCCCTCTCTCGGTGGGAGAGGAGAAAAGCCGAACATTTCTGCGGGTTGCCCATCCTGCTGTAGTCAGGAGGGTCTCCGCCATGTCCCAGATGTCTCTCGACTCCGGCCGCGATCCCGGCTCTGGTCCTGGCCCCAGTTCGCAGCCCTGGTTTTCTGGGTTTCAGTCTGCTCGGTGCAGCTCTGGCTACAAACCCCAGCACGGGCCACACCCCGGTTAGGACAGGCCTCCAGTGTCTGTCCCGGTTTTTTAGGCTGTCATCTCCGAGTTTTCCCTGTGCTGTTGGTTGGTCAGAGATCGCTTAGGCCGATCCCGATCCACTCGAGTAACGATCTCTCGGTGGAACCTCCATATGTTGCCGTGGAGAAAGATACAGAGCAGCAAAAAAACAGCAACAAGACACTCTCTTGCGTGGTGCAGGAAAGAGCAAGAAAGAGCAAATTATTAAAAGAAACCATTGCCTTAAGACAATTTGTGCAAAACAAAATACAGACAGATCATTGATCAGAGAAGGACACACGTCTCCTCCCTGACTTTCTCATGGACTTTGCAGGTGTTTATCTCTGTTATGATTCTTTCTCTTGTGTTTACAATAAAGAAGAAATCTCTAGCCTGGGAAAAATCCTGGCTAGAGGCTGAGGAAGTTTCATGGCCTGACAAATATACTTAGAACTTGAGAAAAAGGCCTAGCTCAAACGTGCCTAGGCCTCCAGCAGTGTCCACAACTGGGACTGGGACCGGCTTTGGGGATTGGTTGTGGATTTAGATCTTCCCAGAGCAGAGCAGCTGCTGGCTGCTGTAAAGATTTTTCTTGTGAAGGCACGTCAGGCTCCAAAGGCAAAAAGCCCAAGGCGCTCCAGTCCCTGTTCAATCTCTCTGCCATAAAGTCCTGATGGAAGCTGCTGCAAGAGGTCGAAGCTGCAGCTGGTGCAGAGTCTCCAGAGGCAGATGCTCCCTGGCCTTTCTTCTTGTGTTCTTTTCTTCTTCATCTTCCTCTTCTTCTTCTCTCATGTGTTGGTAGCGGTGATGATGATAGTGGTGGAGGAGGACAGAGCAAAGAGAGAGGAGTGAAAAAGAGCTCTGCCTCCAATACGGGGATTTTTTTAACAAATTATCCAATGAGCCAAAACCGTGAAACTGACAAATTTCTCCTAAGCCTATTAGAATTCCCTAACACTAAAGTCTACATATAACTTGTGCATATGGCCTATCTGTTCTATGTCAAGAATATATAAAATATTCCTACTATAGTATTATTTTGTCTAGAAGTAAGTTTTTAATGTCTCAAAGTAGCCACTGTTTTATAGGACATTCCACGGCTTTTACTTTTCATAGTATTTAAAACATATTTCTATGAACTTCGCACTAAGATTTAAACTCCTACTTCATATTTATGCTACTTAATACTTCTAATTCCTTATACTAAAACTTAGACCTCTATTTAATGTCTGTGTGGTTTCCTGTATTTTAATTTCTCAAAACATTTTAAATTTAATTTTTGCATACTGTTCTCCCTCAGAGGGAGTCAGAGAGGCTTCTCTGTTTCACTCTCCCACAATCGGGAATGGGGACAGGGACAGAGAGTGGGAACTGGGAAAGGGACATTAGAATGCAAATGAAAACAGGAACAGGGAATGGGAATATGGGAACAGAACAGGAAATATGAAAATAGAAATTGGGGAGAAAACATGGGATGGGGATTTATAATATGGGACAGGGAACAGACATAGGGATAGGGCAACAGGATTGGGAGTGGGAATATGGGAAGCGGACTGAAAATATAGAAATGGAAATATGGGAATGGGACTGGGATCAGGAATACTAGAATGGGAACAGGATAGGGAATATGGGACTGGGACTATGTGAATGGTAACCAGGCAGAGAATACAGTACAGGGAATGATACCAGGAATGGGATCTGAACTGGGACAGGGGCAGTAGTGGTGTGAGACAGGAATGGGCTGGGGGCAAGGGCAGTGACAGTGGGGAGCGGAGGATCCTGGACAGGGGACAGCGGGAGCCGGGTCAGGGGCAAACGGGGAGGGTGTCAGGGCAGGGGATCCTTGATCAGCTGCCCCAGAACCTCCGTCAGCATCTCCCAGTGCAGCCAGAGCCACTGGGCCAGGGGTGCCCAAAGCCCTGAGCAACCCCCAAGGAAACCTAAAGTCCCTGCAACACAGGGTTCCCCACAACCTCTGGAAGATTCCCCTGTGTCTGCAGGCATGTCTTAGTTCAATGTCTTCATTTTTACCCCGGTACTGGTTGTCTGGGAAGGACAAAGAGAAAGGTAAAGAAAATCCAGGTCACAGGGAGCCAGCACGAAGCTCTTCCTGCACTCGGGGCACTCGCAGGGCTTCTCTCAGTGGAGATGACGTTGGTGTTTGGTCAAGTGAGAGCTCTGTGAGAAGCTGTTCCCACACTCAGGACACTCGTAGGGTCTCTCCCCGGTGTGGATGCATCGGTGGGTGATGAGGTTGGAGTTTGTCTTAAATCCCTTCCCGCAGTCGCGGCAGGAGAAGGGCCTCTCATCCCAGTGAGTGCGATAGTGCTGGAGAAGGCTGGAGCTGCTCTGAAACCTCCTCCTGCATTTATCACACTCATAGGGTCTCTCCCCAGTGTGGCTCCTCTGGTGCACAATCAGATTTGATATCTGGCTGAATCTCTTCCCACACTCCCCACACTCATAAGGCCTCTCGCCAGTGTGGATTCTCTGGTGCACAGCCTGGCTTGAGCTGCGGCTGAATCTCTTCCCACACTCCTCACACTCGCAGGGCCGTTCCCCAGTGTGGATTCTCCAGTGTCTGATCAGGTCAGATCTCCTACTGAAGCTCTTCCCACATTCCGAGCACTTGTGGGGCTTCTCCCCATGGTGAAGCTGCTCACACAGCCCCAGCTCCGAGCTCCGGCCACCTCCCCGGCCCGGGCTGGCTCTTTCCTGCCGGGATTCCCGGGCTGTGCGTTTGCAGCCCCTCCTGCTGCGGGATCTGCGGGGCTTTTCCTCCCCGTTGCATTCCTGCGCCGTGGAGTCACTGCAAACGGCCTCTTGCCCGAGGCTGTGCCACGGGGATTTGTCCTCCCTGCTGTCCATGCTCAGCTCCTTGTCTGGGGGAGGAAGGACAAGGAGAGGATGGGATTTGCCTCCGTGCCAGAGGCAAGGGGAAGGAAATCCCCCCAGGGCTGTGCTGCAGCCGGGGCCATGCTGGGCTGGGAGATGGAGCAGGACACACGGGGAAAGGGGCACTGACTTCCTCCTCACCTGCCTGCGGCTCCCGGGACATCTTCCTCTTCCTCATGTGCTTCTCCTCTTTCTTCTTGGTTTCGAGCTTTGGAAAATCCTGGTTTGGATGGGAAAAGCAAGGGCTGAGCATGTTGGGTTTGATGGTGGCGCTGCCCAAGGGCAGCTGGAGAAGTCAACATCCCTTTCAGCCTCGGGGGCCCGGAGCCCGCTCAGCACCAACCTCCCGCACCCCTCCAGGCTGCCGTGGGTCACCTGGCTACGGGATCACCCTAAAACACTAATTTTACAAAATTAGGATTTTAGTTACCATACTGAAAATAATTAAAAGTCAGAAGTTAGAAGGGAGTATTTATCTGAAACTTAAATAATTACTTGTCTGTCGTTTCATGTTTGATCATCTTCATTTACAACAGGTAAAGAAAAAACTAGTGGGATTACCCAAAGGAACATAGACAATGCAACCATAACACATTCTTTGAGAAATTGGACTGTCCCCAGAAATCATTTGTATTGTCATTGATCAAAAACGTGAAGAGTTAAGGGGGAGAAAGATGTGCCTTAGTTCCTCCTTTTAAGACCCCTCCCCACAAACATGACCCCAAACTTAATTTAAGTCAAACATGCATACTTAATAGCTATTCAAGCTAATTACCACAGAAAGCAGGGGATGGGAGGGGCTGTCATTATGAATATGTATTTGTTTGAATCCTTTGTAAATAAATAGACTGTGATCACCTGTGATTTTGCAGTGTGTCTTAGAGGATTACCTCATGCTGCTGCTCAGTGCTGAATAAACGTACACTCTCTAACTTTAAATTGCTAGATTGTTAAATTATTAATTTATCCATCACAGTTAAGTATCCGTAATACACCAATACTCATATTTTGGTAAATCCGTTGGCAACTCTGTTGGGACCATGTTCTCTCTGGCCAAGGGGCCAGCTGGGTTTGGGACCCCTCTAGGGGGCCACCTGGGATCTTAACAGGAAGAGGGCTCCTTTTCCTCACTGGTACCCTAGGGAGCAGAAGTCGAACTGCCGGAGATAGGGACAAAAAGGTATGTTTAAAACTTATAGACAGGTACCTGTAAGAGAGGCAAACTGGTAAGATGCTGCGAGATGTCGGGCGCACAGTGAAAAAGCCTGAAGTGGATTTGTTTGTAAGTTTCCAGGGAATTTGGTAGTGGTTTGTGTTCCAGATGGGGCTGTAACAGCAGCAGGAACTCTTGCCCCGTAGTGGGGGATAGCGGCGGGCCAGTCGTGGCTGCCAGGAGCAGAGCTGGCGCGGCAGTGGGTCGGCAGAGCTCGGGCAGCGGCAATAACAGCATTGCCAGTATTGCTGTGGCACAGGAGTGTCACGGTCCACTCAACCCAAGCAGGAGTCATGATGGTTAGTTTGACCCCAGGGTGCAAAAGATAAAAGAAAGAGACTCAGGTTTTATTGAGCAGCAAGCAGCAGTGCAGTTTACTGCGTACCAACAATTGAGTTTTGGGATAGAAGAGAGAAAGAGGTAAAGGAAACAAAGTAAAAGGAGAGAGAAAGAGAGAGAGAAAGGATGGGGATATACCTACCAACAGATGGGATGCATCCTCATGGTCGTCCGACAATAGATGCATCTTTGATCTGTTGGGGAGAAAGAGATCTCAAAATCTTCTTTAAGAAAGTCACTTTTTATATTCTTTTTCCAAAGCGAGTGGTCTCTGGCCAAAAGGTGGGAGATAATATTGTATATGGAAATCGTTGCTCTAAGAAACAGGTGCTGAAGCAGGACTCTATAACCTCGAGAGCAGTGTACCATGGCAAGCACCAAGCAAACCCACAAACAGTCCCCTGGCATGCATCCACCTTGGCGAGGCCAGAACTCAGGTCCAGAGCGAGTGGGTGGGGTCCAGGGTCTCAGTCTCTGATGATGGTCATGAGGCACACGATGGGATATAGCTAACGAAGTAAAAGGAGAGAGAGAGAGAAAGGATGGGATATAGCTACCAACAGACGGGATGCATCCTTGTGGTCGTCCAACGAGACGCGTCTTCAATCCGTTGGGCAGAAAGAGATCTCAAAGTCTCTTTAGGAAAGTTACTTTTTATAGTCCTTTTCCAAAGTGAGTGGCCTCTGCCCAAAAGGTGGGAAGATTTATGGACTATTGTGTGTGGAGATCGTAGCCCCATGACCCAGGAGCAGGGACAGGGTGTGATAACCAGCACCCTGCAGCGTCCCATGACAAGCACCAGGCACAGCTACAAACAGCCCTTGGCCCACAAGCATCCACCTCGGCCAGGGCAGAGCTCTAGTTCAGGGCAAGTGGTGCAATCTCAGGGCCCAGTCTCTGATGATGAATCTGAGGCAGATGAGAGAAACTTCAGACCAACTCTTACACAGGGGTAGTGTCCAGAGCAGAGCAGGCAGTTCTCAAAGACATTGAGAATGAGTATCTCCAGATTGTTTTCAAAACTAATTTATTTAGCTTCACATTGTGAGCATCCATTCCATGTGATGCATGTGAGGTCACACACTGATTTACCAGGTGAGATTGCAGGAGGATAAGGCAGACTCCCTGCCTGCCCCAGCTAGCCACCAGCAATACCATCAGAATGGGCCAGGTCTGATCCATCAGTTCCTGTAAACATGGAGCCAGGCTCGAGCCATTGTGGCCACCTGTCCCAGCTGCCAGCTCCAGGCCATGGCATCACTGGGTATGGGATTAAACCCCCAGGGCCTTGACAGCTGTAAAGTGTGGCAAACAGACATCACACACATTCCCACTTTTGGTCGCCTCAAATACATTCATGTAAGCATTGACACATATTCAGGTGCAGTTTATGCCTCTGCTCACACAGGAGAAAAGGCTGTGCATGCCAAAGAACACCTAGTGCAAGCCTTTTCAGTGCTGGGGATCCCTAAGGAAATTAAGCAATAATGGCCCAGCATATGCATCCAAGGACTTCCTAGATTTTATCCAGCTGTGGGGACTGGAATATAAAACTGGCATCCCCCACTCCCCCACAGGCCAAGGTGTGATTGAGCGTGCCCATCAGACACCCAAGCAGGTCCTGGAAAGACAGAGCAGTTCAAATGTGTGGATGTCTTCACAGCAGAAGCTCGGCAAAGTCTTGTTTACTATCAATTTTCTAAATTGCTCATTTGAAAATATGAGTCCACCTGTGGTACGTCACTTTAACAGTGGTAATCAGTTCAAATTGTCCCAGTGTCCACCAGTCTAGATTAGGGACCAAGAAACTTGGGAAACCAAAGGTCCCTGTGACTTTGTTACCTGGGGGTGGGTTATGCATGCGTAGCCACTCCCTCGGGCCCTCGGTGGATTCCCCAGAAGTGGGTGAAACCTTTTGTCCCCAAGCATCCAGCTCTGGCAGAATAAGCAAGCAGCTGCTGCTTCAAAAAGAAGACGCCACTGGAAAGAGGACAGAAAATCTTCCCAAGATGTGGCTACATTCCAGCAGACACAGAGACTTTTAGCAAGCTTTAAAAATGTTTGGTTTTCCTTTTAGAGAAAACCTGATGCATTTCTTTTAACTTGGTTAAACAAAAAATGGGGAGATGTTGTATTTCACTGCATGTTTTGTACTGTACTCCACTAAATTCTGTAAAGTTGGTTCAGCCCTCCCTTAGCCCCTCCCCACCAGGTCAGCCCCACTGGCTGCAACTCGGTTTCCCCTCCCCTGACCTAAGATTTGAAATTCCTCACCACTCCTTTGTTTGCCCTCTTTTTCCCCTGAACCCCTTCAGGAATAAAGCTTGGATTCTCCTGGGAACAAGAGCTTCCTTGGTCTTTTGCTTTCTCTATGCCAAATTCCCTCCATCTCTGACTCAGAGCTAGCCAGAAGAATGGTCAGAGTGGGGAGGATCACGGCACTGCAGCACCATCAGACTCTCCCTCTTTAAAGCAGGGACAGGGTTGAGGGTTTCTCACCAGCTGAGGAAAAGTGCTCCTTCAGCATCTCCTCCATCTCCTTCACTAGAACTCTCATCCAGCTCCAGGTGGGCTGTGGGGCATGGTCAGGGCCTGGGACAGCATCCCTAGTCTCTGGGGCTGGGGCTGGCTCTGGGGCAGCATCAGGCTTTAGGGCAGCATCCCTATTTCCTGGGTTAGTGTTATGGGCTGATGTTTGGACTGGCTCCTCTCCTTGCTTTCCCCGTGCAGCTGCCGGTCCCTCCCTCGGATGGTTTTATCTAGGCTGGTGTTTTCCGGCTCTCTCTCTCTTGCTGCGCTTCGGTTGTGGGCTGTGTCTTGCTCTCTGCCGTCTGCTCAGCTGTGACCCCCTCCCCTGGCTTCTTTGGCCGTTTTTTCCCTTTTCCCCCAGCTGTTTTGTCTGTGCCCCCGTGTTGGCTTGTCTTGGGTTTGCTTTTGCTTGTCTTGGGCTCGCTTTAGCTTGTCTTGGGCTTGCTTTGGGCCTGCTCCCGGCTGCCCCTCCCCCTCTCTCCCTTCTCCCTGCTCCAGGGATTTGCACCGACTCCGGAGGACAAGGATCTGGACTTCGGGGGCCGCTGCTGGAGGTCGGCTTGGGAGGCTCTGCCACTCTCCCCGGCGAGGACCGGCTGGGTTCGTCTCATCTGGGTTTGGGTTGGGGGAGTGTTTCTTTTGTATTTTTTGTTAATAAAAAGTTTTTTCCATTTTCACCACAAGAACAATTCTTTCTGAGCTCATTGAAGGAAGGAATTGTAAAAAAGAAAAAGGGGGGGGGGGGCCCCTTTGGAGCTCTTTTTTCCCCAAATTTGTCCTAAACTTGGACATACTTTTTGGTGGCCCGTACGGGGAACTCACGACCTTCAGATTATCAGCACCAGAAAAAAGTGGAAAAAACTTTTATCTAATACTATGTTGGTTTCAGCTGTCGGCATGGCTAAGTTTCTTAAATCCATAATGTCTTTCGTGGTGGGGACCTGTTTGTATGTCGGCTCGTTAGGTTTCTTTGATGTTTTGATGCCTTTGTGGTCAATGGGTCTGTTTACTCATCCGGAGATAGCTCCGGTGTTGTCTTTGATGCGTAGTTTTTGTATGAAAGGAATATTGACGAAAATGCTCATCGGGCTAGGCTTGGTTGCAATGGCTTACAGGAGATTTATGAGAATGTTGGAATCTGCTTCAGGAATGTATAAATCATGGTTTGTGTTATTTATTAGAGGAGAAGCAGGCAAAGAAGATTTCCTGCCTTTATTTCCTTTCCTCTCCTCTGAATCGGTTACATCTTTATTAGAAAACATTCAGATCTCCCTGATCTCCTTGAGTATTAAGGAAATCATCTTTATGGTAATTAATTTAGTAAGTCTTTGTTGCACCATTTACAGTCTATATAGAATGAAGGCTGAGATTTCTAAAGGGGCTGGGAAGACTCCTGATTTAGGAGTCAAGCTCGGCAGGAGGAATCTTGAGTGGAATGGCAAATGGGAGAAAATGGGCCAGATTTTAAAGGAATTTTCTGACCCCATAATCTGGGAATTCCCAACTGAAAAGATTCAGGATCCAATCGAGGTTGCAAGCTACTTAAAAGGGAAGTGCCAGGATGGTTCTAAAGAGAAAAGGATTATTACAGTGAGCTGGGCCCTAGCACATGCATATCGCACCCTGCTAGGCACTATAGAGCAGGAGACAGAGGAGAGGGAACAGGGAGATAAATTGTCTCCTATCCCAGTTACGCAGGTTGTTGCCAACACCCTAGGCCAAAACCCAGCAACTAAACTGGAGAATAAGCCCCAACCAATGGCTGTGGCTACCAGTACAAGAAGTGGGAAACGCACCAAGAAGACCGATCGGCCGGTGGAGGATGATGATGATGATGATGCTGGAGAGGGACCCTCGACACCTCCTGATGTAAAATTAGGAGTCAAGACAACTGGTGGGAGAGCAGAGACCAATAATGAGTCTTTTTCCCTGAAGGATCTTCGTGGATTAAGAAAAGATTACACCCGGAGACCTGATGAATCTATTATCAGCTGGCTGGTTCGTCTCTGGGATGCGGCAGGTGAGGCCACAGTTTTGGATGGCTCTGAGGCGAGACATTTGGGGTCTCTGTCTCATGATCCTGTTATCGACCAGGGCGTGATGAGAGGGGCTAACCCTCAAAGTCTCTGGGAACGGGTCCTGGATAGTGTGGCACAAAGATATCTGTGTGCGGATGACTTATATGTTCAGCAGACCCGATGGAAAACCATAGAGCAGGGGGTCCAACGCCTCAGGGAAATGGCAGTAACAGAAATTATTTTTTCGGATGATGTAACAACTAGAAATCCAGACCTGGTACCATGCACACCGGTGATGTGGAGAAAGCTCGTGCGGCTTGGGCCACCTGAATATGCGTCTGCCCTAGCAATAATGAAGAGAGATGAGGTGTATGAGACAGTACTCGATATGGCAAAGAAGCTTCGTGCATATGCGGATGCAGTACATGGCCCGACTCATGCTAGGATTGCAGCTGTGGAAACACGCTTGCAAAACTTAGAAGATAAAATAGAGAAAAATCATCGGAGACTCAGGGAGGAGATTAAGGAGGACCTCCTCCAAATTTCAGCTGTACAGATTAGAAACCCTGATATCCAACGCAGACGTTACCCCAGTTGGGAGAGAGGGTACACTCCCCGAGCTGAGTTGTGGTTCTTCTTGCGAGATTCTGGAGAGAACATGAGAAGATGGGATGGGAAGCCTACTGCTGTTCTGGCACAACGAGTGCGGGATTTGAAGGAAGAAAAAATTTCCAAAAAGAAAGCCGCTCCTGTTTCTCGCAGCCAAAGTGCCGAATGTGATACTGATAATGACATGTCTGACCCTCTTGAGGGAACTTCTAAGATGTATGCCTCAGAAAAGAAGGAGCAACAGGCTTAGAGGGGCCCTGCCTCTAGCCAGGGGGAGGCAAGGGAGAACCGTGTTTTTTGGACCGTGTGGATTCGATGGCCTGGCACTTCGAAACCACGGAAATATAAAGCTTTAGTGGACACAGGTGCACAGTGTACGATACTTCCATCAAGACACGTAGGAGCAGAATCTGTTTCAATTGCTGGTGTGACAGGTGGATCGCAGGACTTCACCCTGGTGGAAGCGGAAGTAAGTTTAACTGGAAAGGATTGGAAGAAACATTTTATTGCGACTGGTCCAGAGGCCCCATGTATTTTGGGCATAGATTACCTTCGGAGTGGATATTTTAAGGACCCAAAGGGACTAAGATGGGCATTTGGAATTGCAACTGTGATGGCAGAGCGCATCCGGCAATTGAACACCTTGCCTGGACTATCTGAGAATCCAATTACAGTAGGACTTCTGCAGGGAGAAGAACAACAAGTACCAATTGCCACTTCAATAGTGCACCGTCGGCAGTACAGAACAACGAGAGATGCCGTGATTCCTATTCATAAGATGATCCGAGAGCTGGAAAGCCAAGGGGTGGTCAGTAAAACCCACTCACCCTTTAACAGCCCCATTTGGCCTGTGCGTAAATCTGATGGGGAATGGAGACTGACTGTGGACTATCGGGCATTGAATGAAGTGACTCCACCGCTGAGCGCTGCCGTGCCAGACATGCTGGAACTCCAGTACGAGCTAGAGTCCAAGGCAGCAAGGTGGTATGCCACCATTGACATTGAAAATGCATTTTTCTCCATTCCTTTGGCAGCAGAATGCAGGCCTCAATTTGCTTTCACCTGGAGGGGCGTGCAGTACACCTGGAACCGACTACCCCAGGGGTGGAAGCACAGTCCTACCATCTGTCATGGACTGATCCAGGCTGCACTGGAAAAGGGTGAAGCTCCGGAACATCTACAATATATTGATGATATCATCGTATGGGGAAACACAGCAGCGGAAGTGTTTGAGAAAGGAGAAAAAATTATTCAAATTCTCCTGGAAGCCGGCTTCGCCATCAAGAAGAGTAAAGTTAAAGGACCTGCTCGAGAGATTCAGTTCCTGGGAGTGAAATGGCAAGATGGACGGCGTCAGATTCCTACTGATGTTATTAACAAGATTACAGCTATGTCCCCACCTACTAATAAAAAGGAGACACAAGCTTTTCTAGGTGCCATCGGTTTTTGGAGAATGCACATTCCTGAGTACAGCCAGATTGTGAGCCCTCTTTACCTTATTACACGCAAGAAGAATGATTTCCACTGGGGCCCTGAACAGCAGCAAGCCTTTGCTCAGATTAAACAGGAGATTGCCCATGCAGTAGCCCTTGGCCCAGTCAGGAGGGGACCAGATGTGAAGAACGTACTTTACTCAGCAGCTGGGAGCCATGGTTTGTCTTGGAGCCTGTGGCAGAAGGTGCCTGGTGAGACCCGAGGCCGACCCCTGGGATTCTGGAGCAGAAGCTACAGAGGGTCCGAAGCCAACTACACTCCCACAGAGAAGGAAATCTTGGCTGCCTATGAAGGAGTTCAAGCTGCCTCAGAGGTGATTGGCACAGAAGCACAACTTCGCCTGGCACCTCGACTGCCAGTGCTGGGGTGGATGTTTAAAGGAAAGGTTCCCTCTACTCACCATGCCACTGACGCCACATGGAGCAAGTGGATTGCCCTCATCACGCAGCGCGCCCGTATTGGTAACCCAAATCGCCCTGGGATTTTAGAGATAATTACAAACTGGCCAGAAGGTGAAGATTTTGGTCTCTCTGATGAAGAGGAGCAGGAGCAAGTAACCCGGGCTGAAGAAGCTCCACCGTACAACCAGCTGCCAGCAGATGAAACACGCTACGCCCTTTTCACCGACGGTTCCTGCCGCATTGTGGGGATGAACCGGAAGTGGAAAGCTGCCGTATGGAGCCCCACACGACAGGTTGCACAAGCTACCGAAGGAGAAGGTGGATCGAGTCAATTTGCGGAACTCAAAGCTGTTCAGCTGGCCTTGGACATTGCTGAGAGAGAGAAATGGCCAAAGCTCTACCTTTACACTGATTCGTGGATGGTAGCCAATGCTCTGTGGGGTTGGCTGGAAAGGTGGAAAAAGGCTGACTGGCAACGCAGAGGAAAACCAATCTGGGCTGCTGATGAGTGGAAAGACATTGCCACTCGGGTGGAGAAGCTCCCCGTGAAAGTCCGTCATGTGGATGCCCATGTTCCCAAGAGTCGGGCTAATGAAGAACACAGGCACAACAAGCAGGTAGATCAGGCTGCACAGATAGAGGTCTCAAAGATAGACTTAGATTGGGAACATAAGGGAGAGTTGTTCCTGGCTCGATGGGCCCATGATGCCTCAGGCCATCAGGGTAGGGATGCCACCTATAAGTGGGCACGAGACCGAGGGGTGGATCTTACCATGGACAGCATTACCCAAGTCATTCATGACTGTGACACTTGCGCTGCCATCAAGCAGGCCAAGCGGGTAAAACCCCTCTGGTATGGTGGACGGTGGTCCAAATACAAGTATGGGGAGGCCTGGCAGATTGATTACATCACACTGCCTCAGACCCGCCAGGGAAAACGTTATGTGCTGACCATGGTGGAAGCCACCACTGGATGGTTGGAGACTTACCCTGTGTCCCATGCTACTGCCCGCAACACCATCCTGGGCCTGGAAAAGCAGGTCCTTTGGAGGCATGGTACCCCTGAGAGAATTGAGTCAGACAATGGGACGCATTTTAAAAATAAGCTTGTTGACACCTGGGCTAGGGAACATGGTATTGAGTGGGTGTACCATATCCCTTACCATGCACCAGCTGCAGGTAAAGTGGAGAGGTACAATGGATTGTTGAAGACCACATTAAAGGCATTGGGTGGGGGATCTTTAAAAAACTGGGAGCAGCACCTGGCAAAAGCCACTTGGTTAGTCAACACTCGAGGTTCCACCAACCGAGCAGGTCCCGCCCAGTCTGAAGGCCTTAATGTGATAGATGGAGATAAAGTCCCAGTGGCCCATGTTAGAGGGTTGCTAGGAAAGACAGTATGGATTCATCCTGCCTCGAGTACAGGCAAACCCATTCGTGGGATTGCCTTTGCTCAAGGACCAGGATGTACTTGGTGGATAATGCAGAAGGATGGAACAACCTGCTGTGTACCTCAGGGAGATCTGACTATAGGATGAAGTATAGACAAATGTTATTGTTGAGTGTTGCCACCATTGTATACTAGATTCTATGAATAGAAAGAAATGTGTAAGTATTGAAGGTTTAAGCAAGTCAGGAAATTTCCATATCGTGTTTAGTGAGTGTGTATCCCAATCGTGTGTCAATGATCACGATGTGGGATAAGGGGTGGAATGTTATGGGCTGATGTTTGGACTGGCTCCTCTCCTTGCTTTCCCCGTGCAGCTGCCGGTCCCTCCCTCGGATGGTTTTATCTAGGCTGGTGTTTTCCGGCTCTCTCTCTCTTGCTGCGCTTCGGTTGTGGGCTGTGTCTTGCTCTCTGCCGTCTGCTCAGCTGTGACCCCCTCCCCTGGCTTCTTTGGCCGTTTTTTCCCTTTTCCCCCAGCTGTTTTGTCTGTGCCCCCGTGTTGGCTTGTCTTGGGTTTGCTTTTGCTTGTCTTGGGCTCGCTTTAGCTTGTCTTGGGCTTGCTTTGGGCCTGCTCCCGGCTGCCCCTCCCCCTCTCTCCCTTCTCCCTGCTCCAGGGATTTGCACCGACTCCGGAGGACAAGGATCTGGACTTCGGGGGCCGCTGCTGGAGGTCGGCTTGGGAGGCTCTGCCACTCTCCCCGGCGAGGACCGGCTGGGTTCGTCTCATCTGGGTTTGGGTTGGGGGAGTGTTTCTTTTGTATTTTTTGTTAATAAAAAGTTTTTTCCATTTTCACCACAAGAACAATTCTTTCTGAGCTCATTGAAGGAAGGAATTGTAAAAAAGAAAAAGGGGGGGGGGGGGCCCCTTTGGAGCTCTTTTTTCCCCAAATTTGTCCTAAACTTGGACAGTTAGGTATCAGGGTTGTTATCCCAGACAATCCCCCCTTATCTTTGAATGCTAAATAGAACAGGCCTATCAGCAACACCAGTCACTGTGTGATATCATTAGCATTTAAAGTGGATCTGAACTCCTTGAAAACTGCTGGGGTGGACTGAAAAAATTGGGTGATGGGTTGGGGGAAGATTTCCCCTGCTGTCACTTCCTCACAATAAGTGCCATTATTGAAGTAACTCCAAAACCACACAGTTAGAGTGTGATACCTCTAGATCCATGTGACTGTATTCCAGAGGAAGTTAAAAATCCATCAGTGCCTCACCTGATCAACCCACCAAACGAACTGAATATTAGCTACAGTAGTTTTGGTGAGAGGACAAATGTTCAAATAAAGGCTTGCAAATGGGAGAGATGTATCTGTGATCACATGGAGCCCAAGCCAGATTAACCTGGACAACATGGTGCCACCTAACACAAAACCTTAGGTAACTCAAGAACTGTTATTCCTTTTTTCACCCTGCCCTCAATGCCCTCAGGCCCCACTGTCTGGGCACTAAAATCTGTCCCGGTTTGGAGGACAGGTATTTGCCAAGAAAGGCAGGAGCTCCTTCCAGGATGGAGAATGTAAACCCTCTCCCTCCTAATTGTTATAATTTTGCAATCAGGGGCTCTCAGGCAGAGATATGGGGGTAGGAGTAACAGCTCTTTACTAATATATCTAACCAGACAAACAAAAACAACAGCAGCTATGAAAATGAACAACAAACAGAACAGAAACTCAGCTCCAGTCCTTTTTGGCCACAGACACTTTTCCTGCACTCAGTACCATTGGTGGGTGCAGGGCAGGTCCCACACAGCTGTGGAAGGCTGGGACAATGTCAGCAATGTCCCAGGTGGGAGAAGGGATGGAGGAAGGACTCCCCGCTCACCACAGGGGTTGTGGCACTCGGCTGCATGTGCAGAGGCAGCAGCTGGAGAGGGGCAGGCAGCAGTGCAGTGTCCCACAGCAGAGAACCTGGCTCCTGGTGTTGGGATGGTGGGGGTGGAAGTGAGCAGCCACCAGACATCTTCCTCCAGCCCCACCAGTGAGCACAAGGGCCAGACCCTGCCCAGCTACTCCCCATCTCTTTTGTCACTTGCCATCATGAGCTAGGGTGCAGCACAACAAGCTTCCTTAGCATCATAGCAGGGAAAATTCCACAGAGAGAAAAAGGAAGGGAACAAACCCCAACCCCCAACACAGACACAGCAGCCTTAGTTCAAGGGCCCCTGTTTAGATCAGGGTCTGCAAATGGGAGAAATATAGCCACGACCACGTGCCACCAGAACCAGGGCAAGCCAGACCACATGATGCCACATAATGAGGTTTTATATCCAGCACACAGAGCCCATAGTGAGGATATTTAACTGCAACAAAAATTGGTTAAATTGCAAAGCGAAACAGCAAATGGAGAACCTTATGAAAATTTTACTAAAAAAAGTGGGGGAGAATCATCCCTCTCCCCACTCCAACATGTGAGGTGTTACATGGGGTCTATTAGAGCACTGGGGTGTGCTTGCTAATCTAGACAAATCAGCTGGGAGATCAAGTATTTGATAATTTCATTAGAAAAACATGGTCAACTGATGCAGCCCTGGCTGGAGGGAGTGCTCAAAAATGGGGAAAAGATAGAAAGACACCAGAACAAATCCTATAACACCATGGACCAGCCCCTGGGAACCTTAATGAATTCACATGAGGAGAAAAAATAACCACCAATATTGTGTGCAGCATAAGTAGATTAAAAACGAAATATTATTCTCATTCTTACTATTATGATTAATATTCATACTATTATTGCTGAAGTTGTTGCTGTTATTACTGCTATTATTATGATTATTGCTATTCCTTATATGTACTAAGGAATATATTATCAGTCCTCAAAATAACAATCAATTGGCCACCTGTAGCTCCTGATCTTCCTGCTGACAAATTCAGGGAAATGAAGAACAGGACATTTCACCATGGGATGGGATCACATTACCTATTCACAGAAGGAGAAGTTTGTGGAAAATTAAATGACTCAAACTGCTGTTTCCAAAGAGATGATAACTGAGAAGTGGTAAAACAGGTCACAAAGGAAACAAGAAAGTAGATCACGCACCAGTCCAAACAGGGACAGAATGGCAATGGGACACGTTTTCGTGCTTCCCTGGCAGACCATGGGTTAAATGAATGCTGTTCCTCCTCTGATGTGCTGCAGCAACTCTCATCTTTTCCCATGCAGACACCTTGCTGAGTGCAGCTCATTCAGCAGCTGAGCAAGGGGATGCAGGTGGCAGCCAGGCCTGATCCAGAAACGGCTACAAAAGGACAGGGAGTGAGGCACTGAGAATAATCCCAAAATCAAGAAACACACAGGAAGAAAAATACAGCGTCAGTGAGTGAAATTGCCTTGGAGATAGAGGCAAAAACGTGTACATGAGAAAGCAATGTGAGGAATCTTCACTTCAGAAAATGTTATTAATTCACACGGACTGCTGCTCACCCAACATCCTGCTCAATTCCTGAACTTCGAGAAGGAGAAACTCTTAACAAAGCCACAAAAATCGGATGTTGTACTAAAGGAGGGGTGCATAATAAGGAGGACATGCAGCAGGCGGATCGGGAAACCTGAACCTTCCAAGTGCCTTTTTTTTTTTTCGGGAAAGGGAGATGCAGCCCAGAAAATGAGGGTAAAAAGGAGGCTGCGATTTAGAAACAGCAAGACAAATGCCCATAGCCTCTCCCTTTGTTAATTAATAAAGTCTCTTTTACAGGGCTCCTCTGTCTCCTTTGTGCACACAAACCTCTGGCAACGTGAATTTTCCCGCTCAGCCCCGGGGCCTCTCTCAAACATCCCTTGCCCGGCTCGGATTCCTGCCAGGCTCCAGGTGGGTCCCGGCTCCATCCCAGACTCACTCCCAGCTCCCAGCGCCCGCAGCTCCCGCTCACCCCGAGCTCCTGGCGGTTCAGGGCAGCAGCGGCTCCTTGGCCCGATGCCCGGGCCGGGCCCAGCGCGGGAACCGCTCCTCAGACGAGGGTTCCGAGCAATGGCGGAGCGCGGGAAAGGAACGGGAGTCCACGATGTGCACAGAGCCCGCCCCTCGCTGCGATTGGCTGATTCTGACGTCACTCCTCCTTCTCGCGTGCTGATTGAGCAAAACCGGGGCGAGCCCGACCCCGGTTCCGCCGCCAGGACGCTCCTGCCGCAGCAAAGGCGCCATTTCTAGAGCGCCTGTGGGGAGCCGGGAGTGGTGACAGCGGCCGGAGCCCGTGAGGCGGCGGCGGAGCTCGGAGGCGGCCCCAGCGCCCTGGGAGCCACGTTCGGTTCCTCGGTGGCTCGGAGCTCGCTGCGGGCGGAGGGTGCGGCCGGGGGCTCTGGTGGGTTCGTTGTGCCATGCCCGGCCCGTGTTCCCCCCGGGCTGAGGGCGCTGCGGGTGCGGCTGCCCGCGGTCTCCTTCCCGCCAGGGCCTAGGGGGTAGCAGAGAGGTGGCGGTACCGTCCCCTGGATGCTGCGCTGGGGCCTCCTCCGAGTTTCGCCGCCGCCTCACCGGGTTCCGGCCGCTGCCGCTGTCTCGGGCCCGCACAGACGCTACAGCAATGGCGACTTTGCAGCCCTGCCAGCTCTGGGCCCTGCTGGGCAGGAGGGTCCCTGTGTGCCACCAGCAGCTGGGGCTTCAGGCACTGCTCTCTCCACACTCACCCTGCTGCAGCTCCAGCATCCCGGCCAAGAAGGCGCGACTCTCCCTCGGCCCCAGGGATCCCAAGGACCATCCGGTTTGGCAGCTCTCAGACGTGGCCCCGGCAGCAGCAGTGGCCAGGAAAGCAGAGCACCAGCCCTGCGTGCCTCCCCCATGGCCCCCCAGCCCCGCCCTGAAGTGGAAGCCCCTCGAGATCCCCTCACCTCCTCCCCTTCTGAGCCAGCCATGCTGGTCCAGCTACGACTGAAACTGGGCCAGCCACTCAGGACATGGGCCACCAGCAGCTTGGAGCATCTGCTCTTCTCTACAAACACGTGTTACCTATGGGTAACATACAGAGGCAGTGAATGAGGGAACTGAGTCCACCATCAGCAAATTTGCAGGTGACACCAAGCTGGGTGTGAGTGTGGACCTGCTGGAAGGTAGGAGGGCTCTGCAGAGGGACCCTGACAGACTGGATCCAGGGCCCAAATCTAAGAAAGTGAGGTTTAACAAGACCAAGTGCCAGGTCCTGCACTTTGGCCACAACAACCCCTGCAGTGCTACAGGCTGGGGACAGAGTGGCTGGAGAGTGGGCAGGCAGAAAGGGACTTGGGGGCACTGATGGACAGCAGGCTGGACATGAGCCAGCAGAGTGCCCAGGTGGCTGTAAAGGCCAGTGGCACCCGGCCTGGATCAGGAGTGGTGTGGCCAGTAGGAGCAGAGCTGCCAGCACTGATCTGCTCCCAGCTCTGCATACAGACATTGCTACTGCAGCTTCAGAGAAGGGAACAGAAGGGGAAACTCCAGTGAAAACTTCTCTGAGAGATTGTTTAATTCATTCAAAGCCACTGAGAGCACAGCCCCTCACTGACAGTTTGTGGCTATAACAAAGGTGGAAAGAATAAAAATAAGAAATGACACAAACAATGGCCTTCCTTTGTGAATAATATTAAAAAACTAAGATAGAGGAAAAAAAACCACCACAACCAAACAGAAAAATTCTATCAAAAATGACTTTTATTACAAGTGACTGGCAGAAACTGGCCAGCAGTTTTGTGTTCCTGAAACCATCTAGTCATCAGTCTCCACACTGCAGCCTTGAGCTCCTGGTTTCCTAAGGCTGTAGATGAGGGGGTTCAGGGCTAGAGGCACCTCTGAGTACAGAACTGACAGTGCCAGATCCAGGCATGGGGAGGAGATGGAGGGAGTC
This sequence comes from Erithacus rubecula, assembly GCF_903797595.1. Lineage (NCBI taxonomy): Eukaryota > Metazoa > Chordata > Aves > Passeriformes > Muscicapidae > Erithacus > Erithacus rubecula. The sequence goes on along the minus strand of NW_027636137.1, from coordinate 8,890 downwards.
TACAAACAGGCAAACATGGCGGTGCTGACAAGCAGGGAGAGCACAGCCAGGTGAGGGAGGCAAGTGGAAAAGGTTTTGCTGTCCCTGCTCAGAGGGGTTTGGTGTCTGCCCTTCCCAAGTGCTCAGGACCCTCTGGGATGGCTCTGCCCTTTCCAAGGGGTTTGCGAGGGATCCCACAATGACACTACCCAGCCTTGTCAACATACCTGACACCAAGGCCTTTTCCACATCCTTTAGTTCAGCCCAGAACACAGCACAGCCCTGTCCAGGTCCTTGGAGTGGTTCAGAAGAGAGGCAGCTGTAATTTTTCCCCCACAGACCAGGGCACTTCATGTAAAAAAAAAAAGTAAAGAAAACAGGCCTTTTAAAATTGTATAAAAGAAAGGTAAATATGGATGTAGAAAGAATACACATAATGAAATTAATATGTGAAAGACATTATATATAACAGTAAAAAAACCCAATGAAAATATGAAAATCAAGACCCTATATGGGTGTCACGATCTGCTCAACCCCAGTGGGAGTCAGGATGGTTCACTAGACCGCAGAGTGCAAAAGACAAACAGCAAGGAACTCAAGTTTTATTCAGCAGCAAAACCAATGCACTTTATTGCGTGCCAATAGCTCAGTTTTGAAATAGAGGGGAGAGAAAGATAAAGGAAACAAAGTAAAAGGAAAAAGAGAGAGAAGGATAGGGAATAGCTACCAACAGATGGGACAATGTCCTGGTGATCTTCAGCCAATAGATGCCTTCCATCCATGGAGAGAAAGAGATCTTAAAAGTCTCTTCAGGAAAGTCACTTTTTTATAGTTGTTTTCCAAAGTGAGTGGCCTCTGGCTGCCATTTTCCTTTCTTCTCCCCTCACGGTAGCCGCGCTGTGATTGGTCCCGCGCCGTGAGGCACCTGGCTCTCCCATTGGCTGAGCGTTTCCCGCATTTTCCATACACCCCTCTGATTGGTCATAGCTGGTTGCTGCGTGAGGAGCCGTGCGTTGATTGGCTGGCGGGAGAAAAAGGGGACGGGGAAAAGGGCGGGCTAGTATGAGGTGAGTGACATCGTGATTGGCTGAAAGGCCGCAATGGAGGCGGGGCTACCGAGGTGATAAAAGGGGCCGTGAGGCGCCTAAGGCTCAGTCCGGAGGTGGCGGCCGTTGCGGCTTGCGGCGTCAGGGCACCGTTTAAGTCATTAATTTCTTAATTTAATTAATCCAATTTACTTAATTAGTGGCGAGATGTTCGCGGTGACCATTAAGGTGCCCAATTAAGGCGCTAATTGGCGCTCTGGCGGAAAATTCGAGGCTGCTTTGGGTTTTAAAAAGGGAAGCCCGGCGGGGGGGGAGGGTGGTTTTAAGCTCTTTTAAATGGAATTATTAATATGTTTTTCAGATTTAATCCCTTAAGTAACTTAATTAATTATTCGGTTAATTGGTTTCAATCGCGGCGTTCTGCCGCTTTTTTTTTTTGAGGGTTTTCAAGTTTTGCTGGAGCAGCGATTTTAGATCTAAAATCGCGTTTTTTAAACGCATTTTTGCCTCAAATTTATCTGTGTGTTCTCCTTAATTAAATTAAATTTTGCTGCAGTTTAATATTTTTTATTAGCAATTTATTGATTCAACTTGAATAGATGGTTTTCATGTTTCATGTTTCACTAAGCTCGATTTTTAACCTTTAGAAGTTTAAAGTTAATTAAAGCTTATTGCTCTTCAATTCAACTATTTAATTAAATGCTTAATTAAATATTTATTCAATTTTGGGGTGAAGTTTTGGAGCTTTTTGAGGCATTTTCTGGCCGTTTTTCACGTTTTTGCCTTTATATAATTTTAATACTGCGCTCATTGTGTCAAGGTTATGAATATTTAACTAAAATTAATTAATATTAATATTTAATAACATGTATTCAGAATTAGCAAATCTTATTTAAATTTTTTTGGGGGGTTTGGCCTTGTTTTAAGGTCAAAAATCCTCAGTTTTAGCCATTAAATTAAATATATTTATAGCGTATTTATTTAATTTATTAAGTGTTTATTTATTGTTGCATTAAGTTTAAACGTCCATAAACAAATCAAATTAAATTTTAGGAGGATTTGGCTGCAAATTTCGCTTTATTTGTTCCTTTAAATATTTTTAAAATTGCCTTTCGATAATTAATATTTAATTGATTAATATTCCCATTTAATTGATTAATTAATTAAAATTCCCATTTTTTACCACTTGCGAGCAGATTTTCACTTCTTTTTTCTTTTTTTTTTCCCAAACCGCCTCGTTTCTCAACCCCCCCCGAATTTTTCCAAATTAACAAAATTAATTAAAAACCTTTTGCAAATAATTAATTAATTCATTAATTAACCGGGACGAGTTTCCATCATGTTCAACTACCCCGAGGTGCTGCGGAGACACTCGGGCTGCTTCGGGACCATCTGGTGAGCACAATTTGGAATTTTGGGGGATTTTTTGGGGGATTTTTTGGGGGATTTTGGGGGTTTTTTGGGGATTTTTGGGGATTTTTTTGAGATTTTTTGGGATTTTTTTATTTTTGGGGGATTTTTTGGGGATTTTTTGAATTTTTGGGGGGGATTTTTTGGGAATTTTGAAGGAATTTTTGAGATTTTTTGAAAAATTTTGAGGGATTTTATGGGGGATTTTTGGGGGGATTTTTTTTGGGATTTGGGGGGAGTTTTGAGGATTTTTGGGGATGTTTTGGAAATTTTTTTGGGAATTTTTGGGATTTTTTTGTGGGGATTTTTTGGTATTTTGGGGGGATTTTTTGGGGATTTTTTTTGGATTTTTGGGGGATTTTTTGGGGATTTCGGGGGAGGATTTTGTGTCCGTTTCTATGGATTTTGGGGAATTTTCAGTGGATTTTGGGTGGTTTTATGTTATTTTTTAGCTCATTTTGGGTCATTTTTATGCGGATTTTGGGTCATTTAGGGTCAATTTTAGCTCATTTTGGGTGATTTTTCAGTGGATTTGGTAACGTTTTGGGGGGTTTTGGGTAATTTTCTGTCAATTTTTGCTTATTTTGGGTCATTTTTATGCTGATTTTGGGTCATTTTGGGAGGATTTTGGTTCAATGTCATTTTTAGCTCATTTTGGGTCATTTTCGGTGGATTTTGGGGCATTTTATTTAAATTTTTAGCGGATTTTGGATCATTTTAATGCAGATTTTGGGTCATTTAAAATCAAATTTAGCTGATTTTAGGAGAATTTTGGGTGAATTTTGCGTCATTTTTCTGTGGATTTTGAGTCATTTTGGGGGATTTTAGCTCATTTTTGGTGAATTTTAGGTAATTCCAAACAGATTCGAGGTGGAATTTGGGTCATTTCTGGCTGATTTTGGTCAATTTTGGGGTGATATTTGCAATGGGTTTGGGGGAAAATTTGGGAAATTTTTTTTGGAAATTATTTTGAATTTTGGGGGGATTTTTGAGGAAATTATTTTGAATTTTGGGGGAATTTTTTGGAATGTTTTTGGGAAGTTTCAGGGGGATCTGGAGGGATTGTTTGGGTGGATTTTGGGTGATTTTTGGGTTTTTTTCAGGCTTGCAGCCACCTGCCACTCTCGCCTCCTCCGCCGGGAGTACCTGGGGGTGGATGTGCCCAAAATCCCCCAAATTCACCCCAAAACCCCCAAATTCACCCCCAAAAATTGAACCCCCACATTTACCCCCCAAAAACCCAAATTCTGCTAAAAAAACCTGTAAACCCCCCCCAGATTCTCCATTTTTTATCCCATTTTTTCCATTTTTTTCCCAATTTTTTTTTCCAAATTTTTCACCAATATTATCCTTTTCCCTCCTTTTTCCTCTTTTTCTTTTTTCCACATTTTTTTCCTCAACTTTATCCCATTTTTTCCTTAATTTTCCCCAGTTTTATCCCACTTTTTCTTAATTTTTTCCATTTTTTTCCCAAATTTTCCCCCCAATTTCCCCCCATATTTTCCCCAATTTTCCCCAATTACATCCAAATTTCCTCAAATTTTTAATTCCAATTTTTTCCTAATTTTACCCCATTTTTAATGCAATTTCCCCCCATATTTTAATTCATTTTTTACAAAAATCCCCAGATTTTTAAATCCCTGTTTTTCCCCAAATTCCCATTTTTTTAATCCCCCCCCTTTCCCCGCATTATTTTGCCCCCCCGTCAATCACGCCTTGGCCCCGCCCAGCGCCGCCGTGACCTCGTTCGTGATTGGCCAAAGCGGTTGGGAGGCTCCGCCCCCTCCTGCCGGGGCTCCGCCCCCTCGCTGCTCGCTCTATTTGGGCGCGATGCTGCAGCTCGGTCTCGCGAGAGTTTACAGGAGGCAATGCCAGCACCTGCTCGGTAGGCGGCGCCACCCGCGGGGTTATGCTAATGAAGGGGCGGGGTTATGCAAATGCGGGGTTCAGGCACGGGTGATTTTGGGGTTTTTGGAGGGGAATTTTTGGGGGGATCTTTTGTGATGGATGTGGAATTTTGGGTAGAATTTGGAGATTTTTTGGGTCATTTTTGGGATGGATTTTGGGGATGGATTTGGGATTTTGGGGATGGATTTGGGGAGAATTTGGAGATTTTTTGGGTCATTTTTGGGATGGATTTGGGTAAATTTTTAGTGGAAATTTTGGAGCGATTTTGGGGGGATTTTTGGAGGGAATTTTAGGTGTTTTGGGGAAATTTTGAGGTGGATTTAAGGAAATTTTGGTGGATTTGGGGGGGAATTTTTGGGATTTTGGTGGGAATTTTTGGAGCAGTTTTGGAGGGATTTTTGGGGGAAATTTTGGCAATTTTGGGGGAAATTTTGGGCTTTTTGAGGTTTTTTTTTAGTGGAATTTTGGGGTTTTTTGGGTGATTTTGAGGGATATTTGGGGAGATTTTTGAGGGGATTTGTTGGAATTTTTGGGGCATATTTTTGGGAGTTTTTGAGGTCTTGAAGACAAAATTTTGGGCCAATTTTGGGGTGATTTTGAGGCAATTTTGGATTTTTTTTGGAGGAACTTTGGGATTTTGAGGGTTTTATTAAAGGGGATTTTTGGGGAGATTTTTGAGTGAAATTATTGGAGTTTTATGGAATTTTTGGGTAATTTTGGGGGTTTTTTTGAGGGAATTTTGGGGGATATTTTAAAGAATTTTTGGGGTCTTGAAGGTAAATTTTGGGGTGGATTTGGAAGAATTTTGGCAAGATTGTTGAATTATTTTGGGGGGACATTTGGGGGAATTTTGAAGAGTTTTTGGGGTCGGTTAAGAGGAATTTGGGGGGAATTTGGAGAGAATTTTTGGAGGATTTTGAGAAGGAAATTTGGGGAAATTTTGGGTGTTTTGGGGGGATTTTTGGTGGATTTTGGGGCGATTTTTGGAGTGAATTTGGGATTTTGGGGGGAATTTGGTGTTTTTTGAGGGGATTTTTGGGCAATTTTGGGGAGATTTTTTGAGGGATTTTGGAAAAAAAATGGGATTTCGAATGGAAATTTTGGTGGATTTGGGGCATTTTTGGACATTTTTGGGCCATTTTTTTCCAGGATTTCGCATTTTTGGGACATTTTAGTGTTTCATGGTTGATTTTTGGGTGGATTTTGGGGCGGTTTTGGGTCATTTTTGCAGAAGAAGTTTCGGTGATTTTGGAGAGGCTGAATCGGGTGCAGCGCCCCCTGCTGGACATCGATGTCACCCCTCCCAGGATGTACCAAAAATTCATAAAATTCACCCCAAAAATCTCCCAAAAATCCCCCCAAATTCACCCAAAATCCTCAAAAAAATCCCCCAAAAATTCACTTAAAAATCTCTTAAAGATCCCCTTGGTGGAGAGGGAGGAGAATTAAAAATAACAAAAAAATCCCCCAAAATCCCCCAAAATTTAGCAAAATTAATTTCCCAGAATCCTCCATATTTTCCCCAAAAATCCCTTCAAGATCCACTTCAAACTTTCCAAAATCCCCCACAAAAATCCCCCAAAACCTCCCAAAAATCACCCAAAATTCACTTGAAAATCCCCTGGGTGGAGATGGAAGGGAATTCCAAAAAAATATCAAAAAACTCAAAAAAATTCCCATAATTCAGCAAAATTAATTTCCCAAAATCCTCCAAATTTTCCCCAAAAATCCCTTCAAGATCCACTCCAAACTTTCCAAAATCCCCCCAAAAAATCCCCTAAACTGCTTCAAATTCCCCCAAATTTTCTCCAAATTTTCTCCAAATTTTCCCCAATTAATTTTAATTTTTTCCCTTTTTTTTTTTTTCCTCATTCCAGGGCTCTGCTGCTCCCAGATTCCAGAGCTCTGATGGAGGAGCTGGAGGCAGCTCCTGATCCCTTCTTTGGGATCATGGGGGTGGGGCTGCCCAGGTGAGGAAGAAATTTTCCTTTTTTACCCCAAATTCTCCTTTATTAACAAAAATTCTCCTTTATTAACCCAAATTCTCCTTTATGAACTCAAATTCCCAATTTTCCCCTTATTTTTCCCCTTATTTTTCCCCTTATTTTTTCCCCTTATTTTTCCCCTTATTTTTTCCCCTTATTTTTTCCCCTTATTTTTTTCCCCTTATTTTTTCCCCTTATTTTTTTCCCTTATTTTTTTCCCCTTATTTTTTTCCCCTTATTTTTTCCCCTTATTTTTTCCCCTTATTTTTTCCCCATTTTTTCCCCTTATTTTTCCCCATTTTATCCCAATTTTATCCCATTTTATCCCATTTTTTTCTAATTTTATCCCATTTTTCCCCATTTTTCCCCTATTTTATCCCAATTTTCTCCCATTTTCTCCCAATTTTTTCCTCATTTTCTCCCCAATTTTCTCCCATTTTTTCCCCAATTTTCTCCCATTTTTTTCCCCATTTCCCCCCAATTTTATCCCATTTTTGTCCCATTTCTTATCCCATTTTTCCCAATTTTTGTGGTTTTTTTCCCCATTTCCAGGTCGAGGAGCTGCTGCCACCCCCTGAGGAAGTAGAGGCACCCCCAGGTGGGACCAAAAAACCCCAAAATTCACCCCAAACTTCTCCCAAAAATTCCCCAAAATTTACCACAAAATTCCCCCAAAACTTCACCCAAAATTTACCCCAAAATTCCCCTAAAATTATCCCAAAATCCCCCAAATTTACCCCAAAAATGCCCCAAAATTATCCCAAAATTGCCCCAAAAATTCTCCCAAAATTCCCCAAAAATGCCCCAAAATTTCCTAAAATGATCCAAAAATTCCCCCAAAACTTCTCCCAAAATGCCCCAAATTTACCCCAAAATTCCCCTAAAATTCTCTCAAAATTCCCCCAAAACTTCACCAAAAATTCCTCAATTTTGCCCCAAAATTCCCCTAAAATTCCCCCCAAATTCCCCTAAAATTTCCCAAAATTTCGCAAAATTCCCCAAAATCCCCAAATTCCCCCAATTCCCCAGAGCGCCCCCTGGTGGCCACGCCCGAGTCCATCACCCTGCGGGAGCCGGAGCTGCCCCTCCCCCCCCCGGCCCTGCCCGAGGTGAGAAACCCCCAAAAATTTGGGGAAATTTTGGGGGTTTTTGGGACATTTTTAGGGTTTTTTTAGGAGGAATTTTGGTGGATTTTTGAGAAAATTTTGAGGAATTTTGGGTCATTTTTGGGGAATTTTGGGGACAATTTTTAAGAAAATTTGGGAAAATTTGGGGGATTTTTGGGTCATTTTTGGGGACAATTTTTAAGAAATTTTTAGAAAATTTGAGGGATTTTGGGAGAATTTTGGGAGAATTTTTAGGGAATTTTGGGGACAATTTTAGGAAATTTTGGGAAAATTTGAGGGATTTTGGGAGAATTTTGGGTCATTTTTAAGAAAATTTTGGGGAAAATTTTTAAGAAATTTTTGGGAAATTTGGGGGATTTTGGGAGAATTCTTGGGAGAATTTTTAGGGAGTTTTGGGGACAAATTTAAACAAAGTTTTGGGAAATTTTTCGGGATTTTGGGACTAATTTGGCTGAGTTTTTGGGACTATTATGGGATGTTTTTAGGATATTTTGAGTGAATTTTGGCTGATTTTGGATCCCAGGGGAGCTCGAGCTGCTGCTGGAGCCTGAAGGTCAGAGATCACCAAGGGGTCACTCAGGGGTCAAGGTTATTTTGGCTAATTTTTGATTCATATTTATTTATTCTGAGCCTTTTTTTGTTCATTTTTTGCTATTTTAAGGTAATTTTTTTCAATTTTTGGTCATTTTCAGGTAAATTTGGTCATTTTTGGTCATTTTGAGTAATTTTGGATAAATTTGATTTTTTCTGGGTAATTTTTTGTTATTTTTAGACAATTTTGAGCCATTTTTCGGGTTTTTTTGTTTAATTTTGTGTCATTTAAATTTTATTTTTATTAATTTGGGGGTTTTTTTTGTAATTTTGGGTCATTTTAAAGGGTTTTTTTTTAGGTAATTTTATGTAATTTTAAATTTATTTTTATCTATTTGGGGTTTTTTTTGGTAATTTTGGGTCATTTTTGAGTAATTTTTAATTTTTTCTGGTTATTTTCTGGGGAATTTTTTTTTGTTATTTTTAGACAATTTTGGGTCATTATTGGGAGATTTTGGGCCATTTTGGGGGTTTTTTTGGTTAATTTTGTGTCATTTTAAATTTATTTTTATTCATTAGGGTTTTTTTTGTAATTTTGGGTCATTTTTGAGATATTTTGGGATTTTTTTTTTTAGGAGGGGGGAAATTTGGGGTTTTTTGGGGTTATTTTTCGGGGGTTTTTTGGGTAATTTTTGGTCAGTTTTGTCTCCCCTCCCCCCAGTAGAAGCACCAGAGCTGGAGCTGCCCCTCCCCCCACGTGAGAAATTTGGGGGGATTTGGTTAAAAAATTGGAAATTTTGAGAAATTTGGGAAGTTTGGGAGGAGAATTGGGTCAAAAATTGGGGGAATTTTGGGGAAAATTTGGGAATTTTGAGTGAAAAATGGGGCAAGGATTGGAAATTTT
>NW_027636138.1:194761-272003 GCF_903797595.1 Erithacus rubecula | reverse complement strand
TGCAGGGCAGTATGGAATCATGGAGACAACTGTGACATTACATGGTGTCATGGCAGCAAGTGATCATTGTGACACTGTGGGGCCTCATGGGAACAGGGGGCATTTGTGGTACCATGGAAATTGTGACTGTTGTGGCACCATGGAACCAAGGAGACCATTGTGACACTACAGGACCCCATGGTACTGGGAGTCATATAACAGTGTGGGACACATGGAACCAAGGGGGCATTGTGACACCGTGGGACTCAAGGAATTGTAGAGAGCTTTGTGACACTGCAGGGCTTCTTGGAATGAAGGGACAGTTGTGGTACTGTGGGGCCCCATGGATCCAAGGAGAGCATTGTGACACTGAACCTAATGGAATTATTGCAGATGATACAACTTACATAGTTTTTAAATGTAACTTAGGGGTTTTTTTGCCTTTGCCCAGGATGTGGGCAGTTGAAGCTTCTCTTCAAAAGACTCCGTTCACCAAGGTTGGGTGAGGCCTGATGAGTTCAACATCTACAGACTGGGAGTAACCCAAAGATACACAGGAGGTAAACGAGCATTGACAAACATCATCTACAGTGTGGTTGGAGACACCTGGTCTGGGAAAAGATTGGTAAGACAATCAAAGAATGAGGGCCTAATTCACATCAAAGACAAAGGGATCAATAACCAACAGGAGATCAAATACTAAGAATTTAAATCAATTAATTTCTTCAATGTAACATGAATTTCTTTGGGTTTGTCTGTATAAATATGTGAAAAGTCTAGTAAAAAACCATGTGTGATGGAATGATTTTCACTGCACAAAACAGGAACGTGTGGGTGGAATGATTTCTATTGCACATGCTGGCCACAATAACATCCTGGCCAGAATAAAGTAATGCCTAAATTCTCCAGCACTGAGTAGATGTTGGGGAGTTTCTGTTTTTCATACAGTTTCAGTGTGAGTCCCACTGAGGTTCATCACCAACAGAAGTTCTTCCTGAACTCCTTGGAGGAGATAATTGGTGGCCCTGGTTGCACAAAGCTCTCAGAGACTGCAAGGCAAAAGCAAAACCCAAAGTCCTTGGAAAAACCTGCAGTCCCTGGGAGCATGAAGGAGCCCCCAGGGCCATTCCTGACCAAGGTCCCCAGGGACTGGTCCCAGCAGATCCCTGAGGCCACTGGGATGTGGGGGGGATGCTGAGAGCAGCACAAGGGTTGACAGTGCCCAGCCTTGCTGGGGCTGTGCCAGGAGGCCCAGTGGCTCAGGACAAGGTGTCTCCTCAGAGCCTTTGGTGGCACAGACCCTGCTGTGCCCCAGGGAACCAAGACTTGGCTTTCCTGGGCACTGCCAGCCCTGCCCGAATCCTTGGCCATGTCCAGCACAGCTTGTCCTGTGCTGTCCCACAACTGCTGCTGTTTCCCTGCAGGCTGCACACTCCCATCTCACTGCCCTGGCTGCCTTGCCACTGCCAGCACTGCCCTGACCTCTGCCACCCTCCCCTCTGTGCCTTGGGACACACACACACATGCACTGAGCTCATCTTCCTCCTCCTGGGTGCTTCTCCTGCCACAGCCCTGCCCTGGGAGGGTTCATTCCTCACAGGAGCTCCATTGTTGTTGGTGCATTTTATAGCTCTACTCTGCCTGTCTGTCAATTCTGTCTTCAAAACTCTCCAAGGAAAGATTCATTGAATTGTGGAATAACAAAGGTAGGAAGAGCCCCCTGAGCCCCTTGGCCTGTGTGTGGCTGGGATGGAGTTCCCTTTGCCCAGAGTAGCCCCTGTCCTGCTGTGCTTGGCTCCTGTGGCTGGAGTGGGTTTGGTCCCAGCCCAAGGCTTTGGCTTCCTGAGCAGGGCTGGCCCACATGAGGCATCTCTCAACCCCTAAACCAATGGCTGGGGTGAGCAAGTGTTTGGGGACACAGGATGGGACAGCTGGGATGGACTGACCCAAGGGATCCTCCAATCCATGGGATGTCCCGATCAGCAGGGAAATGAGGGGGATAAGAGGGCCTCTGGATTTTCTGTAATAAATACATTTGTCTTCCAGAGCAACCACTACACATGCTGAATTCTTCTCTCCATTGTCTTCATTGCTTCTGCATTTGGCCTCTGCTTTTTAGTCCCCTTAACATTAATCTCTTTTATGGTGACCCAACAACTTATTTTCTCTGTTTTCTGTGTAAGGAGGGACAGTGACAGAGACACTCGTTGTCACTGGATGCCCAGAGGGTTTAACCACAGCCACCTTGCCCAACTCTGCTCTTATGGGCACCCCCAGAAAATGCCAGGGCTCTGTCAGGTGCCCACCCCTGAGCTCTTGCCCGCTCACAGCCCCAGGGGTGTCCAGGGACATGAGTCCTTCCCTGGCACACACATACAGTTCATAGCAGAAGGGACAGGGGCTTCCAGGGCTCTGCTGCCACTGCCAGAGCCTGGCAGGGACCTCAGCCCTGCAGGTGTCACCCTGCCCTGCCCCTGCCTGAGGTCTCTTATGGCCAGAGGAAAAGGCACCGGGAACTCTGGGCACAGGAGCTCATCCCAACCCTGCATCCAGGGGTTCCCAGGAGACATTAATCTCCGGAAACTCCAGCACCAGCTGAAGGTGTTTGTGCTCACTGGGTTTATGTCCCCTCACACACACGGGATGTTCAGGGCTGTGGAATGTCCCTACACTGCAAACACAGACTCCTGACCTGGTCATTTGATGTCCCTCCAGGCAGGGAAGAACAACCTCTGTGCCTGGGGTGAGAGGCACTGCTGGAAGAAGTGCTGGCTTGCAAGGCACTGCTGGGACAGCCCCACCCTGAACACTGCCACACTTTGGCTGCCACTGCTGTTCTCCTCTCCAGGGCGCTGTGTTGGGAACATCCTTGAGAGCAAACTGGGAAGGAGATTGAAGTTTTCAGGCCCTGCACTAGGGAGATGCCCTTGCATGATGAAAATGCTGTTGCAGAGTCCATGGCCTGTCCCTGCACAGTCACACAGCAGGACTGGGACAGAAGTGAGAGAGCCCTGAGCCTTAAACCAACACAGGGGCTCTGAAGGTGAGTGTGGAAGTCAAGGAAGGGGAGGTTATGGAGCAGAAGCCCTGGGGCTGCCTAGCAGTGAGCATCCCTTTTCACCCTAGATATTCCCAGAGGAACAGACCCTGCAGTTCCAGAGCAGCCAGAGAGGAAAGATGTCAGGCAAACCGGCAATACTGAGTTCTTTATTTTGTGTAAGCACATATGTAGTACAACCCCTGGGTTATATAGCCTGTGGTTCACACTAGGAATGTGAATAGTGAAGTAAAAAAGGTACAGATAAAAATTTCACAGTTAACAAATTCTCAAAAATATAATACCTGTGACAGCAAAAAACCCCACAAGACAAAGAGTGGGCATTAATGAGTAACACCGGAAGAGTTATACAGGAGAATGGGGGTTTATTCCTTCTGAAAAGTGTTCATGATACTTTTCCTCAGGACATCCTTGAACTCCTGGTTCCTCAGGCTGTAGATGAGGGGGTTCAGGGCTGGAGGCACCAGCGAATACAGAACTGACAGGGCCAGATCCAGGGATGGGGAGGAGACAGAGGGGGCTTCAGGTAGGTGAATATGCTGGTGCTGAGGAACAGAGAGACCACGGCCAGGTGAGGGAGGCAGGTGGAAAAGGCTTTGTGCCGTCCCTGCTCAGAGGGGATTCTCAGCACAGCCCTGAAGATCTGCACATAGGAGAAAACAATGAACACAAAACAGCCAAATCCTAAACAGGCACTAACAGCAAGAAGCCCAAGTTCCCTGAAGTTTGAGTGGAGCAGGAGAGTTTGAGGATCTGTGGGATTTCACAGAAGAACTGGCCCAGGGCATTGCCATGGCACAGGGGCAGGGAAAATGTATTGACTGTGTGCAGCAGAGCATTGAGAAAGCCACTGGCCCAGGCAGCTGCTGCCATGTGGACACAAGCTCTGCTGCCCAGGAGGGTCCCGTAGTGCAGGGGTTTGCAGATGGACACGTAGCGGTCGTAGCACATGATGGTCAGGAGGAATAATCGTCTGAGATGAAGAACAGAAAGAAAAACATTGTGCAGCACATCCTGAGTAGGAGATGGTCCAGACATCCCAGAAATTGTGCATGGCTTTGGGCACAGTGGTGCAGATGGTGCCCAGGTCAGTGAGGGCCAGGTTGAGCAGGAAGAAGAACATGGGGGTGTGCAGGTGGTGGCCGCAGGCTACGGCGCTGATGATGAGGCCGTTGGCCAGGAGGGCAGCCAGGGAGATGCCCAGGAAGAGGCAGAAGTGCAGGAGCTGCAGCTGCGTGTCTGCCAATGGCAGCAGGAGGAAATGCCTGATGGAGCTGCTGTTGGACATTTGCTGTGTCTTGGCTTGGGGATCTGTAAGAAAAGTAATCATGGAATAGTTTGGTTTGGAGAGGACTTTAAATATCTCAGCCCAGCTTGGGGGCTCTTTCTCCCCACAGCCTGCCTAGGGCTCTGCTGCCTGGAGCTGTCCCTGCCAGCAGCTGCTTCCCTGTGCTCAGGGCTGGGCCCTCCCACTGCTGCCAGAGCCCAGCCCAGCCCTGGGAGCTCAGCTCTGCTCTGCAGACCCCTCCCAGCACAGGCCACTGCCCACGGCCAGCTCTGTCCTTGCAGGCTCTGTTGGCAACATCACAGCAGCCCTGAGGTGGCTGGAAAAGACACACTGATTCTGCCTATAAGGGACCTTGTGATGATGTCTGTCACTGTACTTTATTGAGATTAAAGAGAATTTTTTTTTTTTTCTCATTCTGAACCAAGAGATGAATATCAGTGTCCAATTTCCCATCATGGCAACTGAGAGCAGTAGATTAAAACAGGATTTTCCCTTTCATGCAGCCCCTGATTTGCTGTGCTCCCTGTATAATCTACTTAAAAATGTCTGCAGTAAATATCATGCTGGGAGGAGTCTTGAACAATGCAGCATCCTCACACACAAGAGAACACTTCCAAGCCATACAAGCTCTTTCCTTCCGCCCAGACCTTGTTCCCCACTGCTGTCAGCAGCTCCCAGGGCTGGCTGAGAGCTGTCCCTGGCAGGCAGCAGAGTCCCTGCCCCAGCACAGTGCCCTGTGCTGCAGGACCCTGCTCTGCAGACAGTCCTGGGCACCCCTGGCTGCTCTAGACAAGAGAATCAGAGAAGGCACTCACAGAGTCTGCAGGCATTGGGATGTTCCGGCTTTAGGAGATCACTGCAGGAGCTGCAGCTGCCTTGTACTGCAGCCAAAGGATTTCTGTGTCAAGGGCTGGGAGTGATTCTGCCCCAGTCACTTCTGAGCATCTTCCCAGAAATGGCTGATTGAAGATCTCTGTGCCTCTGTGCTGTGCCCGGGGTGGCTGCAGGCAGAGCCGCAGCCCTGCTGGGCTCTGAGAAGAGCTGCTCAGCAAGAGAAATGTGGTTTTGAAGCTCTTCTTGTTTGCTCAGGTGACCCTCTGCACCAGGAGCCCAGCCCAGCTCAGCAGCACAGACACAGTACAAGGACTTTAATGACCCTCATGGGGAGTTCTGCTGAGACTCTGAACATCAGTCCCTGAGACGGAGGTGCAGAAAACTCTCCAGAATTCCAAGTCAGATTAAAACTCCAAAGTTGCTTGAAGTTTCAATGGATCCCACTGAGGAACAGAAGTGTGAAAGTGTGCCATGTTCTAGTCAGAGAAGGAAATTGTAGGCAGAGATGACAGGTGGGCACAAAGAGAAGCCAAGTCTTGGTGCCCTGGGGCACAGCAGGGTCTGTGCCACCAAGGGCTGTGAGGAGACACCTTGTCCTGACCACTGGGGCCTCCTGGCACAGCCCCAGCAAGGCTGGGCACTGTAAGCCCTTGTCCTGCCCTCAGCATCCCCTCACATCCCAGTGTCCTCAGGGATCTGCTGGATGAGTCCCTGGGGAGCCTTGGTCAGGAATGGCCCTGGGGGCTCCTTCATGCTCCAGGGACTGCAGGTTTTTTAAAGACTTTGGGTTTTGCTTTGCCTTGGAGTCTCTGAGAGCTTTGTGCAAGCATGGCCCCAATTATCAGATTTAATTAGTCCCTTGAGAGGCTTTGTCAGTAATGATTTCAGTGGGGCTCATTACTGCTTCAAGGCACTCAGGGTTAATTTAAGTTCTACTTTTTGACACTGAGTCTCTGAGAGGTTTGAACAGTGATGGTCTCCAATTATCTTCTTAATTAATCCCTTGAGAGCCTTTGTCAGTAATAATACTCAGTGGGTCTCAGTAATGTTTCAGGGTACTCAGTTTTTTTTAGGTACTTGGAGTTTCCCATTTGACACCAACTCTTTAAGTAGTTTATGCAATCATGGCCACAATTATCTGCTTTAAGGAGTCCCTTGAGAGCTTTGTATTGACACTCACTGGGGCTCATTAATATTTGAGATACTCAAGGTTTTAAAGCTACTTAGGATATTCCTTTCCTCTCTGACTCTGAGAGGTTTTTGGGCAATCCTGGACTCCAATTCATGGACTCATGAACTCTCCTCCAAGGAGTTCATGAAAAGCCTGTGATGGTGATGGACATCAGTGGGTCCCATTAATGCTATGACACTTTGAGTTTTTCTTCTGACTTGGATTCCTGGAAAAGTTTGTGCAATCTCCTCTCAAGCCCTGAGGTTCAAGGACTCAGCACCAAATTCACCATGGGGCTCATTGGGATCAAGCAAGTCCTGACAAACTATGGCTGTGCCTTGTTTTCCCTCTGGTCTGGTGCAGTTCATTAGGAAGGTTTCCTAATACAGTTAAGGAGAAATATTTCAAAGAGCTTCTAAGAAATGCACATTCCTATTGTATAGGATGTTTTATTCCTGTTCACTTTAGAGCAGAGGTGATTGCAGCATTCTGTGATTGATATTAATCCAGGGCTCTCCTCAGGAGGTCTGGTCAGATCAGAGAAGCTGTGCCTTGAGATCTGACCCAGTTTGGACAACCTTCCTGCACATTCCCAAACCTCCTCCTGTTTGTCTGCACTCACCTGGGGCCTGCTTTGTTTGGAGAACATGCTGCACACAGCCAAAACTCTCTTTTTTCCTCTCTTTTTTTCCTCTCTTTTTAAAGCAATCTAAAACTCTGAATTTCCTCATTCAAAAAGACACTTTAAATTAATGTGGCAGCCAAAGCTGGAGAGGTTCCCCTTACCCAAGGCAGAACCATGAAAGGAATTTTTTAGATCTTTGGGCTCCTTGATTCCACAAGGACTTTTTTTATCACCATGGACTCTTGGTTCTATGAGGCTCTGTAGTGTCACATCGGATATTTGCTTCCATGGGGTTGCACAGTGTCACAATGCTTTTTGGTTCCATGAGGTTCTATGCTGTCACAATGGAGATTTGTCTCCATGGGCCCCACAGTGTCACAATGATATTTTTGCTTCCATAAGACCTGATCTGTCACATTGACTTTTGGTTCCTTGAGATTCTGTACTCTCAACAATGGCCTTACTGTCACAACAAACCCTTGGTTCCATGAGATTCTTGAGTGTCATAATGGAATCCTTGGTTCCATGTAGCCCCACAGTGTCACATGGTCTCCTTGGTTCCACAAGGCCATTCAGTGTCAATGGCCCATAGGTTTCATGAGGCCCCACAATGTCACAGTGGACCTTTGGTTCCATGAGTTCCCCCCAATGTCACAAGAGTCTTCTTGGATTCACAGTGTCAAAATGGTTCCTTGGCTTCACACAGCCCACTGTGTCACAATGAACTCTTGGTTCCATTATACCCTGCAGTGTCACAGGGATTTCCTTGGTTCTGTGAGGTTCTGTAGTGTCACAATGGACGTTTGGTTCCAGGTTACCCACAGGTCACAGTGGTCCCTTTATTCCTGTGGCACCCAGCAGAATACCTCACTGCAGGGCCGAATGTCTAGAAGGAAGAGGAGAAGCAAACATTTGGAGTCATGGTTTTGTCTTCCCAGGTCACAGTGATGTGGGGTGGGGCCCTGCTGTCCTGGAGATGGCTGAACACTGGCCTGCCCACGGAAGGGGGAAGAAACAACCTCTGTCCATGGAAGTGCAACAGCAGAGAGGTCAGGCTTGAAAGGAATGTTTCATTTGTCTTTACAAACAAGCTATAGATCTGTTGGTAGATAGAGTTAGCACTCAGAGATAAAAGAAACAATGGGAGGCATTCCACTGATAGACAAATGGGAAAAAGAGATTTGTCTTTACAAACAAACTGTAGGTTTGCTGGTAAATGAAACTGGGCAACAGAAGATGAAAGAAGCAATGGTGGGGGGGGGGAGGGGGGATGGAAACTATGAATTCTGTAAGAATTAAAATTAAAAGGGAGGGTTATACATTATAGAGGAGTCTCAGGCGTCAGGTGTTCTGGAAGTCTGGGCTTCTCAAGTACCTCAGCCACTGGGGAAAGAGAGAGGGAAATGCGGCAGGAAAATAGGATGAAAAGGAGGCTGCGTCCTCCAAAAATTTGAGAGATCCAGGGGAATGCCCATGGCCTCTCCCTTTATTCGAATAAAGCATAAAGGACTCCTCTGTCTCCTTTTTGGACATAAACCTCTGGTGTTTGTGGATTCATTTTCCTTACAGGCTGAAGGCTGGGCTTAAAAGACTGTCACCAGCACAGGAAACATATCTGAGAGAAAAGATGTGTGCTAATGTCTTTACAAATCATTTGATGGGTGAAGGGATGGTGTTAAGGCCTTTGAAATGGGTCGTAATGTTTCTACTGACTTTGGGTAGCAGGTTTGTTACCAGGCCCAGAGAGCTTGGCTCCTGAAACAGACAAGGGCTGCACAAACCTGAACTTCTTAATTTGGGGGGAAATTCCAGGTTCAAGGGGGAATATGGAGTACACAGGTTGGCAAGACCATACCTTCCTAGTACCTTGGACAGTGGGTAAAGGAAGAGGGCAACATGTGGCCGGGAGTTTAGGATAAATGGAGGCTGCACCTTCTGAAACTCGAGAGAGAAAGCACGGTGAGAGTGTACCCAGATGAACTCTCTCCCTTTATTCAAATAAAGTTGAAGGTGTGCTCTGTCTCCTTTTTGGACATAAATCTGTGATGTTTATGGATTTTCCTGACAGTGACAACATGGAATCTCATGGAACCAAGTGTCCACAGTTTCACGGTGCAGCCTCATGGGGCGCTGGAGACCATAACATCACAATGGGACATATAGAACAATGGCTCCATAGCAACACTGCAGGGCCTCATGGAATGCAAGAGATCCTTGTAAATGGATGGAATGGAAATTCATGGAACCAAGTGCTTACTGTTTTACAGCAAGACCTCATGGAATAATGGAGATCATTGTGTTGCAATGGAAACTCATGGCACAAAGGCTCCACTGTCACCCAGCAGGACCTCATGGAATCCAAGAGACCATTGTGATACACTAGAAACCCATATAACCAAGGCTCTGTTGGGACAAACCTGGGCCTGATGAAACCAAGGAGACCACTGTGATGAAATGGAATCCCAAGAAACCTTGGTCAATTGTCAACACATCAGGCTCTCATAAAACTAAGGAGAACATTGTGACACAATGGATTCTTATGGAACCAAGTCCCATTGTGACAGGCAGCCTGATGGAAACCCGGTGCCACTGGGACATGTCCAGGCTTGGAGGAAGCAAGTGTCCACTGTGACACAGCACAGCCCTGTGAATCACAGGAGAGCACAGTGACACCATGTAATATTGGGGAACAAAATTTAATTGTAAACAGAGCAGGGACTCATGGAAGCCAGGAAACTATTGTGATGCTGCACTTTGTCACAATGGGGCCCTGCTGTGTGAGTATCCATTTCCCCACAATCTGCTGGGTCCATGAGGCCCCACTGTGTCTCAATGTCCCCTTGCTTCCACAAGCCATGGCACAGTCCCAATTGCCCTGGGTTCCATGAGGCATGCTATTTTCAGAATTGACTCTTGCTTCCATGAGATTCCATTGCATCACAATGGTCCCCATGTTTCCATGAGGCTGTGCTGTGTCACAAAGGACACTGGATTCCACAGGAGCTGGCAGTGTCCCAGTGGTTCTTGTCCTATTCGGCTCCACTTTGTCAAAATAAAGCCTTGGTTTCTAGAGATTTCACTGTGTCACAATGTTCTCTTTAGATTCCTGACAGCCTGATGTGGTGACAATTGACCCTTGGTTCCTTGAGATTTGATTGCACCACCGTGGTCTCCTTGGTCTTATAAAGCCCAGGTTTGTCACAATAGTTTCAGGATATTCCATTACAACATAATGGTCTCCAACACTCTATGAGGCTGTACCATGAAACAGTGAACACTTGGTTCCATGGGATTCCATTGGGTAACAATGTTCTCATGTGTTCCATTAGGCCTGGCTCTGTCACAATGCTTACACCAGCCCTGGAAATGTCCCATTGGCACCTGGCTTCCATTAGGCCCTTCTGTCTTGAAAATTTGCCTGTTCTTTCAGAACATTCCATCACAATGGTGTCCTGTGTTCCATTAGGCCCAACTGTGTCACAATGTACATTTGGTTCCATGAGCAGTGGCAATGTCCCAGTGGCACCTGTGTTCTATGCACCCTGCCGTGTTACACCTGACAGTTTGTTCCATGAGATTCCATGGAGTCACAATTGCACTTGGTTCCATGGGGCCGCGCTGTGTCTCATGGCCCCTTGCTTCCATGAGCCATGGTATGGTCCTACTTGCACCTGGATTCCATGAGGCCATGCCATGTTCACAATTGACACTTGCTTCCATGAGATTTTATTGCATGACAATTGTCCCCATGTTTCCATGAGGCTGTGCTGTGTCACAATGGACACTGGGCTCCACATGCCCTGGTGATCTACCAAAATAAGAGTATTGGTCTAATACCGATACTCAACTGCGATGGACAAAACATTCTTTAACAATTTAAAGTTAGAAAGTGTATGTTTATTCAGCACTGGGCAGTAGCGTGAGGTAATCCTATAATACACACTGCAAAATCACAGGTGATGAGTCTATTTATTGACAAAGGATTTAAACAAATACATATTCATAATAACAGGCCCTTCCATCTCCATTCCTATGGCAATTACCTTGAATAGCTATTAAAGATTGACTGATTGACTTCTAAATTAATGATCAATGAATGATTGACTTCTAAATTAAGTCTGGGGTCATTTTCTGTGGGGAGGGGTCTTGAAAGGAGGAAGTAAAGAGAGTCTTCCTTGCCCTGAACTCTCAACCTTTTCTATCCATGACAATACAAATGATTTCTGGGGATAGTACAATGCTTTAAAGGATGAGTTTCTGGTTGCATTGTCTATGTTTTTTGGGTCTGCTTACTAGTTTCATCTTTTCCCATTGTAAGCACAGCTGAGAGAACATAGGATGACAGACAATTATTTATTTAAGATTCAGAAAACTACCTCAAGCCAGGTTTTCTAACTTCTAACTTTTAATTATTTTCAGCAAAGTCTATCTATCCATTTCCATTTTAATTAATTCCAGTAAATAACTAACTTTTAACTAAAAAGCTAATATTTCGAAGATTAGTGTTTTATTCCCCACTTTTTTGAAATTAGTAAATTCTTTTACTCAATATGGGGATTTCTCTTCATCTATCTAAGACTCATGGCAACAATCTCTCAAGACCAAGCAATATACCTTTGACAGCGATGCTAAGTCTGCCACTTGTCCTAGTATCTTCCTGTTGGGGGTTGAATGTTTTTCTATTAGAATGTTTTCTATTACTGTGTCAATTTAAAGAATTTTTCCCATTATCATGCCAACAGAGCTTGCCGTGTTACACCCAGGAACTTTGATGACTCTAGACAAAAGGGGTAGGTGGCAGCGGGCTTCCAGATGGGTTATTTGTGTTTCCAGCGAGTGGAGATGAGAGGAGGACCCCCTCCTCGTCTCCAGCCATGCAGCCAAACACAGGAAAGCCAGACGATCTGTGATCACCTGCCCTGCATCTGCCCTGACGCAGCCTCCTACCTCTGAGGACATAGCTGACCACCAGAATCCAAACACTGAGTGAGGACCTGCCCTCTCCAGCCCGTTCCCACCCGAGAACGGCGTGGCCACTGCCGTCCCCTCCCACCTCCGCTCTCACCTGCTTCTCTGTCATGTCGGGCTTTGCTCCGTCTGCAGGACCGGGACCGAGTGCAGAGAGAGTGTGCCTGCAGCTAAAGAAATGACTGGCACCAAGTTATCTGTTCTTTTTGCTGGTAATTTAAACAACTGCTGTTGTTTCTGCTTGTATGGTTAGATATTAGTAAAGAGCTATTATTCCTAATCCCTTATCTCTGCCTCAGAGTTCTTGATTCAAACAATTTTAATGCTTGGAGGGGGTGGAATTAAAGTCTCTATTTCAAAGGAAAATTTCTGCCTTTATCAGTATACACATGTCCTTGAAACCAGGACACTTTCTATTTCCAAGAAGTACAGCAATATACAAAAACAAACTTACACTGACTAAAATAAGCACCACAGTGACTGGCTGAATTAAGGCATTAAGCAAACCGTTTGCAGTTGGTGATCATCCAAATAGCACATTCAACCATGATGAGGCAGATGTTCTTCAACTCATTTAAAAACCCCTTTTATGGTCACCATGTCAAGGTGTATCATGATCAAAGTCCTTTCCCTGCATCTTGAATCTCTTTTAAAATTTTTCTTCATTCCTAGTGTTTCAGTATCTGAGCGACTACGTTGATTCATTCCTTAGGCGCAGGCAATATTTCTTGCACAGTAACCAGGTTTGCCTTATGTACTGATGTGATATTACAGGTGCTTGATAGGAAAAGTCGCATCCTTTGATTTTAGCAAAATTGCAAACACATAAATTGAACTGAGTGTCATTCACTATTTGATTGTCTTTGTTATGGTGGGAAATGCTGTTCTAATACAGACAACCGTGTCCTATATACACAAGTGAAGTTGTTTGGTTGGTTAGATGCATTTCAAAGTGGAAAATGCTTTGGTCTGTGTCCAGACAAGTATCTTTGTCATCTTCTAAAGTTCCCTCACATACATATCCCATTTTTTTTCTAATAGAACAGGGCTCTAGGTTAATGGTCTGCCATTTTTCTACATTTTTTTGTGCCCACATTCTATGTTCAGAAGGATACAGTACAGTCCCTTCATGATTTAGTCCTAAAGCAACTATTGGATGGATTAAGCACACGGATGCACTAAATATAGTTAAAACAAAAGCTGTCACTGTATGTCTCAGGGTCATAGGTAAATTGACCAAAACCCACCAAAGTTGAAGCTCTCTTTCCATCTCAATGGCATTATCCCAAACAATTTTGCGAATTTCAGCAGGGAATATCCCTTCCTCACCTTCCCTGATAACTACGACAGCCACTGACTGCATCCACATTTGTGCTTGAGTACATCCAAGAGCCAGAGAAATGTTTGCACAGGCTGTGCCTAAGTCTTTAATTACTGCCTCATAGTCTCTCTCTTCTATATTATCCAATTTGGGTAATATTTTGGTTAGTTTCCAATGATTGTTACCTAGTGCTAACAAAGGAGATTGCAAAGATTGCTGTAATTTAACTTAATCGCTTCCCATCACAGTCAATCTGCTCATTAACACCTCCAAATTCATTGTATTTAGAACTCCCAATCCTGTTCCTAATATCCCAGTGAGGTCTCTCTTTTTCTTAAACTAGAGAGCATACGGCTTTGAAACCAGTTAGTCCATTCCGTAAGAAGCTTTGAGAAATGGGGCACATTATGGCCAAATGTAGAAGTATTTACTTGCATTCCCATTTCTTCTTGCTTAAAAGACCATTCTTGGCTTAGTTGGCAGTCTCTGAATTTTTGTTTTCTTGACAGCATATAGTCCAATTTTAGTAATTGTGGGAATTATAGGTTGCTTAATTTCCTCTGAAATAATTGGAGTTTGGATTGTTACAGCCCTCTCTGTAACTGGTGGAGTTGATTTGGCTTTCATTTTGTGAAACTCGATGCAATATTGAGTAACGTTAAATCAAGATTAAACCCTTTTGTCGCACACCCTTCAATTTTAAGTCTAAATTCAGGACACGTGGTCAAACATTTGTCACAGCAAATTTAGGTCCAACCTGGACGAGTTCCATGGGTGGATGGTGACCCTCAAGGAACCCATCTTGTACGAATGCATATTCATATCCCCAAACATTTGTCCCTTCCGACATACTTGCATTTGTGACACTTAACATTTTGCTCAAAGCCCTATGAGTGTAGGGATCATAAGCTTTCCCTTGGCATTAATAAATCTTGGTTACATTGTACTGATGTGGTGTTGCTTTGACTCTTATTATAGTCATGGCAATGACCACAAGGGTCATGACCATTTGCATAATGTTCATGATAGTTATACATCCATTACTCGGTTCTTGGTGAATTTCAGCTTCAGGTCTCTGTCACTGGGTGCATTTTTCCAAATTTCTTCAGGAGCCTCCTTCACATGGGAATGATGGATCCATGCCTTCTGTTCCTTGATCTTGACTGCTGTGAAAGGTGGTGAGGAGTACCTGGGATGGTCCTTCCCACTGTGACTCCAAAGTCTTCTCTGCAAAAGACTTAACATATGCATAATCCCCAGATTGTACATCATGTACTGGCCCATCTAATTCTCTGCTTTGGGCCCTAGCCACATATTTTCCAGCTTCTCTAAGTTGCTTATTTAGGGCCACCATTTATTTGTGTAGATTTTCTTCCTCTGCTTGAATGGGTGTTACTCGTTCTTGGACTGCATATGGTCTCCCATACTATACTTCAAAAGGCTTAATTTCCCTTTTGTTCTTGGTTTCGTTCTAATCTGTAGTAATGCCAGTGGAAGAGCCTGGGGCCAAGGCAAATTTGCCTCTTGTCCCAGCCTAACAATTTGTTGTTTGATCATATGGTTCATTTTCTCTACTTGGCCACTGGATTGAGGGTGATATGGGGTATGCAATTCCCAATCTATTCCCAAGTGGTGACTAATTTGCTGTACAATTTGGAGATAAAATGTGGCCCTCTATCAGAAGATAAAGCGTCTGGGACTCCAGAATGTGGTATTATTTCTTGTAACAGTGCCTTGGTGACCTCTCGTGCCTTAGCTGTCAGGGTAGGGAAGGCTTCTGGCCATCCTGAAAAGGTATCTGTTAACACTAATAGGTAACAATACCCCCCTTTCCTGGGCAATTCCATAAAATCAATTTACCATTGCTGCCCTGGTCCACAGCCCTTCCCAATTTGTCCAACTTTAGGCTTTGGAATGTTTTTAGGATTAGTTCAGAGGCAAAGACTACACTGACGAGTTACTTGTGCAACTGTGCCTTGTAATTTTCTAGCCAGAATTCTATCCTTTAAATAATTGTACAAGGCATCCATTCCTCAGTGTGTTTTCTCATGTTCTTTTAGCACTAGTGAGCACAACAAGTAAGAAGGTACTATTCCTTCTTTGGTTACAGCCCAGCCTTCCTGGCTATAAGTTGCTTCTTCTTCCTTTATAAGTTATTTTTCCTTTTTGTTATATACTGGTTTACCTTCAATAGAGATCTTTCCATCTGGAATTAATGCTGCCTTGACTATTTCATTGGGTATCTCACCTTTGGCTGCTTCTTTTGCCTCTCTGTCCACCAGCATATTTCCTTCTTCCATTCTGAGTTCACTTTTGGGTGTGCCCTGATGTGGCATATAGCTACCTGTTCAGGTAACTGAACTGCATCTAATAGTTTTAGTATTTCTTGGGCATGTTTAATATTTTTCCCTTGTGAGTTTCAGCAGTCCTCTTTCTTTCCAAATTGTTACATGTGCAGTACCACTCCAAATGCATACCTTGAATCTGTATAAATGTTTGATATTATTTTCCTTTTGCCAGCTCTAAAGCACGGGTTAAGGGGATATTTCAGCTTTTTGTGCAGAGGTGTTTGTTGGCAATGGTCCAGACTCTGTTACCCTCTCTGCTTGTGGTAACTGCATACCCAGCATGTCTTTTTCCCCTGAGGATACAGCTGCTCCCATCAGTGAACCAGCTCTCAGCGTCCTCGAGAGGGGTGTCCCTTCAGATCCGGGTGACTGCAGTAGGTGGCTTCAATGGTCTCCAGGCAGTTGTGGATCACTGGTTCTCTCCATGCTCCTGCTGAGGAAAGAAGCTGGGTCACAATGTTAGTTACCACAATTTCAACATCGTCTTGTTCTACCAGTATGGCCTGGTAGTTTAGGAAATCTTTGTGGGGAAAGCCAATGTCCCCCTTTTGCCTTCAGGACTGCAGACACTGTGTGGGATACTAGCACAGTCATCTTCTGGCCTAGGGTGAATTTGTGTGTCCTCTGGATGTTCACTGCTACTGCGTGCAACAGCTCTGAGGCACCCTGGCCACCCCTTGGGCTGCTGTGTCCAGCTGTTTGGAGAGGTAGGTGACTGCACCTCTGGTACAGCCCCAGGTCTTGTGCTAGACTCCCAGAGCAATCCCTTGGTTTTTGTGAGAAAAGGAGAAATAATGGTATACTCACATCTGGAAGTCTCAGAGCTGGAGCTGACATAAGAGCCTTCTTCTGTTGGTTGAAGGCTCGTGTTGCTTCTATTGTCCACTGTAGATCCCTTCTGTGATTAAGGCATACAGGGTTTTAACAAACAATCCATGGTTATAAATCCACAGTCTGCACCACCCCGTTATGCCCAGAAAGGTTCTCAGTTCTTTCACTGGTTGGGGGTTTTGGGGTTTGGCATATTGCTTCCTTATGGTCTCTCCCCAAGGTTCTTTGTCCAGCACTTACTCCATGGCCCAGGTAAATTACTTTTGTTTCACCATATGGGCTTTCTTTTGGGATTCCCAGTACCCCTGCAGGCCCAAAAAGTTTAGGAGGCTCACTGTCCAATCCACACATGCCTCTTGGGTCCAGGTGGCTATTAGGACGTCATCCACGTAGTGAAGCAGCTGTCCTTCTCCAGGTGGAGGTTCCCAAAACTCTAAATCCTTTGCCACCTGTGCTTCAAAGATAGTAGGGGAGTTCTTGAACCCCTGGGGCAGTACACACCATGTGAACTGAATTTTACGTCCAGTTTTGGGACTTTCCTATTCAAATGAAAAAATTTTCTGGCTGGCTTCATGGAGAGGGAGTTACAAGAAAGCATCCTTCAAATCTAAAACAGTAAACCAGGTTAATTCCGGTGTTAAAAGAGTTAACAAGGTGTAGGGGTTAGCAACACTGAGCATAAAAGTTCAGTTTTATTATTAACAGCTCTTAAATCTTGTACCAACCTGTATGATTAATCAGGCTTTTTTTTAGGGGCATTGACATTCTTTTAATAGTCCTATTTGCAAAAATTTTCAACGATTGTGGTAATTCCTTCTCTGTCTTCCCATTTCAAGGCATATTGTTTGACCGTTACTGATTGTTCTTCTTTAAGACAGATTTGACTGGCAGAGCAGTCTTTGCTTGCCCTACTATATTAGAGTCCCAGGCCCAGGGAACACCTGATCTTTTTTTATTTTAATAATTTCTTCTTATTTTCAACTTAACAATTTCCACATACTGTTGATGGTTATCTCCAAACTAATTTCCCAATTTTTAAAATATTATTTTTGCTCCCAGCTGCTCTAGCAGATCCCTGCCTAAATGTGCAGATGGAGCTTTAGGCATATAAAAAAATTGATTAATTCCCCACTGTTTTCCCACTTTATACTTTTATGGTTTACAAAAATATGCTTTTTTAGGGTTGACCAATATTTCTTTGTTCATCACCCTTTCTTAATTCTGGACACTGGTTTTTCCAGTATCCAAATTTCTTGCAAAATGCACATTGGTTTTTTCCAGTTGACGTGGTCCTTGTTTGGGGGACCGTGCTCACGTTTCCCTTTTACATTTTCCTGTATTATTGCTACTAGTTTCTTTGTTCCTGGTTTACACCCATCTTCTTGATTGCTGAAAACTCTCCATGCCTCATCTAAAAAAGTCTCCAAATTTCGACCTGCTGGGCCCCGCATCTTCTGGAGGTTCTTCCTGATGTCACCTGTAGATTGCCCTAAAAACAAGTTTACCAATTGTTGTATTCCCTCATCAGATTCAGGATCCAGAGGGTGGTGTTGATGCATTGCCTCTCACAACTGGTCTAGAAATTCAGAAGGAGTTTGAGAGGAATTCTGTTTAACAGCATAAATGGCTGACCAGTTTATAGTTCTAGGAATTGCTCTCTCCAGTCCTTTTATTACTAATTCCTGGTATTTCATTAGCCGTGCTCTTCCCTCTGGCCTATTAGCATTCCAACCTGGGTCCTGAAGGGGAAATACATCCATAACATCATCTTGTGTTATTCTACAATCATCCTCAGCTAAATCTTAGGCCACCTTTAAAACCATCGGCCTCTCTGATTCTGTTAAGGAATCAAGTAATATTTGAATGTCTGTCCAATCAAGCCTATGTTGTTTGACCATAAATTTAATCCTTTTGAAACACTTAGTGGGTCAACTCGATAATTTTTTGCAATCTTTTCCCAGGAATCTAAATCCCAGGCAGTAAAGGGGCCTCTGACTAACACTGTCGCCCCCTCAGAGGTGACTGTTTCCCTTAAAGGGGCTTTTATGGTTTCTCTCTGTTTTCTTTGGGTTCTTGATGCTCTAGGACCCTGTGGGGAGCGTTCTTCCTCCTCACTATCACTGGAGGGTAAGGATGGATACAGTCGGGTTGGCTCCTGTGGCTTGCGAGTGGGAGGGAGACTCCCTTATTAATTGCTGTTCTCTCAAGTGAGGATGAAGCAGGGGATGAAGCAGACGTAAAACCTGAAGTTGATGGCAATTTCAAATCTACTTCCCCTACCACCCTCTCCCTTCCTTGTCTTTTATGGGGTGGTCTGAGGAATTCCTCTGTCTCCTCTTCCTGATTTTCCATACAATACACCTTGTCAAGATGTGTACACCTTTGATTTATTGAGCATGTGCTGCAACACCTCCTGGGCTTTTCCTTATTAGCTTTATTATTTTTCTCAAGAGCCAACACTAAAGGGTCAGAGGGTGGTCTAATTCCACAAGCCCTTTGCCACTCAGGGTGATTCCTAAAAGTGAAAATCATGTCAGCATAAGGAGCATCATGCCACTTCTGCTCACACCTAAGGAAAAGCATCAGCTGTACCAAAGTGTTATAGTCCAACGTCCCTGATGGGGGCCACTTCACCCCCTCCTCAAGTTTATAAAGTGGCCACCACTGTGTGCACAACTTAATTAGCTCTCTTTTAGTTTCTGTATTTTTATGGTCCACCAGCTCTGTCTAATATGCCAAAGCACATCCCAAAGGACTACCTTTAGGAACCTCTTTGATTTCAATTGCACCCATACTGAAAATTCCTTTTTCTCTCAATGCCTTTTAACCTTATCCTAGCTCTGGAGCTTCACTAAGCAGTAACTTGGTGCAAAGATCTTCCACTTATACTCTTATCTGACCCACAATTTACAACAAACTACACAGTGAAACACAACTCAGGGGTTACACTCACAAGCCTTTCTTGGACAGAAAAAATTCCTTTGTCTTGGGATCCCCCTCCCTGAACCTTCTATCCAGCAAAGGAAAAGGGAAGGGATAAAAGGAGGCAACAAAATAATGAGTTAACAGTAAAAACCAATTAACCAAATCACTTAAAATAACTCAAAAAGACACACATCACACTTTGGCCAAAACACTTTTATTTTCTTTTTTTTTTTCTTTTTTTTTTTTTTTTTTTCTGCGGTGGGGGAAGAAAGCAGCTCCGGGCTCACTTTGCTGCCTCACCCCTTTGCACTTAAAAACTAACTACACTTAGTCAAAACACCACTTCTCATACTAACAATTTTAAAGCTTAAAATACACACAACTTACAAACACAAAACCTTTGCCAACACACTCCCAAAAGCACACAAACCAAAGCATATATGGCACTCCACTGACCCACAATTCACGCACACAAAGCTCACAAAAACAAGCTGCACACTCAAACACACACATACATTCAGCACACGCAAACTGTGATCAAGCCCACAAAAGGAGTCACCACAAACTGATGCCTGCAAGCTTGGTGACCCAGACTGGAAATTACTGCCACACCACCTTTAAACCACAAATCAAACTGGAGCCACCACTGCTCCAGTACCACAGCAACACTGGCAATGCTGTTATTGCCACTGCCCGAGCTCTGCTGACCCACTGCCGTGTGAGCTCTGCTCCCGGGGCCACGACCGGCCCACCGCTATCCCCCACTACGGGCAAGAGCTCCTGGAGCTGTTACCAGCCCCACCTGGAACACAAACCACTGCCAAATTCCGTGGAAACTTACAAACTAATCCACTAAGGCTTTTTCACTGTGCGCTCAACGTCTTGCAGTGTCTTACCAGTTTGACTCTCTTACAGGTACCTGTCTGTAAGTTTTAAGCATACCTTTTTGTCCGTATCTCTGGCCGTTCTAGTTCTGCTCCCCGCAGTGCTAGTGAGGAAAAGGAGCCCTCTTCCTAGGAAGATCCCAGGTGGGCGCCCTGGAGGGGTCCCGAATCCCCCTGGCCCCTCGGCCAGAGAGAGCAGGGTCCCACCAGATTGGCCAACTGAATTATCAAAATATGAGTATTGGTCTAATACCGATACTCAATTGTGATGGACAGAAGACTCTCTAACAGTTTAAAGTTAGAAAGTGTATATTTATTCAGTGCTGGGCAGCAGCGTGAGGTAATCCTCTAATACACACAGCAAAATCACAGGTGATCACAGAGTCTATTTATTGGCAAAGGATTCAAACAAATACATATTCATAATAACAGTCCCTCCCATCCCCCGCTTCCTATAATAATTACCTTGAATAGTTATGAAGCATGCGTGATTGACTTCTTCAATTAAGTCCGGGGTCATTTTTGGGGGGAGGGCTCTTTAAAGGAGGAAGTAAGGCAAGTCTTCCTCACCCTAAACTCTTGTCCTTTTCTATCAATGCAATACAAATGATTTCTCGGGAATAGTCCAATTTTCCAAAGAATGGGTTTCTGGTTGCATTGTCTATTTTCCTTTGGATCTGCTCACTAGTTTCATCTTTTCCCAATGTAAGTGCAGCTGACCAAACACGAAATGAAAATCAATTATTTAAGTTTCAGATAACTATTCCCTTCTAAGTTTTAATTGCTTTCAGCAATGTAACTAAAATCCTAATTTTCTAAGATTAGTGTTTCAGATCCTACCATGGGGGATGGAGCTGGAGCAGAGCATGAAGCTCTTCCCACACTCGGGACACTCACAGGGCTTCCCTTAGTGGTGGCTCTGTTGGTGTGGGGTCAAGGCTGAGTTCCTGGAGAAGCCCTTCCCACACTCAGGAGACTCGTAGGGCCTCTCCCCAGTCTGGATGTGCTGGTGTTTTCTCATGTTGGAGCTGTCCCTAAAGCTCTTCCTACATTCCAAGAAGGTGTAGGGCCGTTCTCCAGTGTGGATCACCTGGTGTTGGATCAGGACAGAGCTCTGGCTAAACCCCTTCCCACATTCCCCACACTCATAGGGCTTCTCCCCAGTGTGGATGCTCTGGTGTTGGATCAGCCTGGATCTGTAGCTGAAATCCTTTCCACATTCCAACCACTTGCGGGGCTTCCCCCCTCCATGAGGCTTCTCCACCAGCTCTGAGCTCTGCCTGGATCTCTGGTCACCTTGCCAGCTCAGGGAGGGTCCTTCATCCTTGAAGCTTCTTGGGCTGGTTTTGCAGCCCCTCCTCATGAGGCATCTCTGGGGCTTTTCCTCCTCCTCCATCCACCCACAGATTGGCAATGAAAAATTCTGAACTGGGGAGAAAAACAAGAGGAGAGGGCCTTGGGATGGGGGTTCCTCTTTGCTCAAGTTCATCTTAGGAAGTCACTGGGCATCTTATGTCTGTAAGAGCTTTCAGAACACCAAGATTCAGCCCAAAAATTCTCCAAACATAAAGGCACAGATGAAAAACTCCCCAAACAGCCAGATTCAGCCAAAATCTCCTGCAAAATATTAAAGATTAAGGCCCCATAAAAAAACAGAGCACCAACATTTTGCCCAGTGAAGCTCAGAAACACCAAGATTCACCTCTGTGAAAATCATGGATCCCTCTCTCCGGTCACCTGCTGCATGTGGGGGAGACAAAGTTCCTGGAGCTGGGGGAGAGGCTGCAGATACAGAGAGGCTTGAAACCTTACTCGGCTGCTCTGGCCCCCCTCAGTCCCCACTGCAGCCGCTCCTGCCACCACAGGGTGGGGGGCCCGGCCTTGGCGCTGCCCCCTCCCACCTCCCCAAATTCCACTCGCGGGGGCGCTGGGGCCTGGGGGGCACAGGTGGGGTCCAGTTGGGGAACACTGGGAGCTGCAGCTCTGCCTGGACACTGCTGAGCCATCAGCGCCTCTCACCGTCTGGGGCGGAGGCAGCAAGTGGAGCTGAAGGTGCCTCACCCAGTTTGGGGGATCGGCTCCCTTGGGGGGCAGAGGCTCCGGGCATGGATTGGGTACCCAAGAGTGACAGATCAGGGGGGCTGGGAAGAGCTGGCAGCCAGAGAGCACTGAAAATCTCATCAGTGACTACACTGGGATCTTTGGGGACTAAACATGGCAAGGCACTCATGGAGGGGAAAAAGGGAAAGCCAGGAAGGGCTCCCAACACAAGGGATGACCCCAAAATATCTCTGAAGGGTCCCTTGGGAGCATGTTGAGGGAGTTTGCACATTCTCCCAGAGTTAATCCAGGTAATCAAGGACACGGACACCCAGGGGGCAATAAGGGATGTCCAGAAGGGATTTAGAAAACTCTATTCAGGGGATTAGTGGGAAAGGTGAGCTGGTATGTTTTATTCCACCAGTGTTAGAAGATGTGGGGGATAGGTTTGAAATGCAGGATCTTTTCTTTATTCCTAATTCTGATTGCAATTTACTGAGAAGGGATTTGATGGCTAATTTAGGAATGAAAATTAATGTCATGAAAGGTGATAAACAGGTTAGTTCTGTTGTGCCTTTGTGTCAAATCTGTGGCAAGGCCTATACTGAAGTGAACTCAGAAGTGCGGGCACCTCCAGGAAATAGGGGAAATTATATATGGAGCCTCTCCAAAGTACTTTGAAGCAACCATGACAAGTGGTGTCTAAAAGCAATACCCTATTCCAAGGGAGGGAAGGAAGGGCTCACAGCCTGATATTGAATCTCTGCTAAAGGCAGGGCTTGTGGAGCCAAGGATCTCTCCCTACAATGCTCCTATCCTGTCCATCAAGAAACTGGATGGATGGACACAAGCTAAATTTTCAAATGTTAGAAAGCAGATTAAGTAAGACTCCCGACCTGGCCCTTCCTCCACACAGGGAAAAAGAATTTTAATTGTATGTGGATGTTAAACAGGGCCATGCCAAAGGAATTCTCATCCTAAAATGTTTAACCCAGTGGCCAGAGTGGACTCATTCTCTTCAGAATTGTGCAGCCACAGCTTTAATGGGACCTGAGGCCCAAAAACTGATGGCAGGAGGATCTATTATTGTTCAAGTCTGTCACCAAGGGAAAGCTTTGAAATCCAAAAGAGCCTCTACATGGATGAGCAGTGCTCAGTGGTTACAGAATAAAACTTGTTCAGTGGCACAGGAGGTTTTAGAATTGAGGACAGGGAAGGGTTTAACCAGCCTCCTGTTTGAACAGCCTGCACAGGGGCTGGGAAAAAACCCATGACTGCATTCAAGTGACAGAGCTCCAGAGCCAGGACAGGAGAGATTGATGAGACATTCCCTGGCCTGAGGGACAAAATGTGTTTATGGATAGGTCAGCAGGGGCAGGAGAAGGGAAAAGAGTTCCAAGACACACTCTGATTAAGGAAAGGGAATTAGACCAAGCGCAGGTCAACGCCCACATGGTCAGCTCAACCAGCTGTGTGTGTACTTGGAAGAGCCTGGCACTGAAATGCCCTGAGCAGGAAGGATCAAATATCTGCTGGGGACAGCATGGCAGCTAACAGGGTGGCAAAACCAATTCT
Organism: Erithacus rubecula; assembly: GCF_903797595.1. Taxonomy (NCBI): domain Eukaryota; kingdom Metazoa; phylum Chordata; class Aves; order Passeriformes; family Muscicapidae; genus Erithacus; species Erithacus rubecula. The sequence continues at coordinate 248,156 of NW_027636138.1, read as the reverse complement.
GACCTCTTCAGCAATCACTGCATCAATTATATAAGGCAGGAACTGAGGGGACACTTGGAGTTTGTCTTCCAAGATAATAAGCAGGATGAGACTCAGTTTCACCAGTGGGCAGGGTTAGCACCAAAGACACAGACACCAACTGAAGGAATTGTGTAATTTATATAACACAAAACTGCAAAGAATCACACAAGGAGAAGCTCAGCAATGCACCCAGTCATCACTACCAGATTGCCCACAGTGATTTACAAAGATCCATCCCCAGTTACCCCCAGACTTTGCCATCCCCCAGGTGCACACATCATCTGGGGGAAGCTGTCACAGCCAAGGGCTGCAGAGCCACTCCTGGACACTAGGAAATCCTGCAGGTGCCTCCAGCCACAGGTGAGGCTCCAACCCTGCTGTGAGAGGGCCCAGCTCTGACAGTGCTGAATAAACAAACTGACAGCACTTCTAGAACAGGAACAGCTGGTTTCATTCCCCTCTTGGGTTCCTCCCAAAGCCTGGCCAGGGCTCAAGGAGGAACCAAGGGAGATGACTTTGACCATACACCCCCAAACAAGGCATGTTGGATTCCATGGCCTTGTTTAACTTCTAAATACATTAAGGTCAATCCATGTTTCACTAATGAGTGCACACATCTATCAGAGTGCTAATGACCATGCATATTTTGCTAATGACTGTATACAAAGATATGCTTTGGTTGGAAGGTTCACCCAGAGGTCACCTTTGGCTCAGAGCCTGTTGTCCAGGCCTTGGCACTTCAGGGATGTGGTTTCATGGTTCCGTGCTGGGATGGACAGTGCTGGTGAACAGCTGGAGTCAATGTGCTCAGAGGTCTTCTCCAACATAAAGGATTAGATAATTCCAGGATTCCATCTGTTGGATTTATCCAGGTCCATGTTGGCAGCATTACTTTGGTCTAAGTCCCCTCTTGTTCAGCTCTTGTGGCTTAAGGCTTCAGCTCTTTTAGCTCCTGGTGCTCAGCTGCTTATGCTGAATGAGATGACTCGCAGAGAAGAATACAGTTAATCCAATTCCTTCTGGGACACTGAGAGGGGAGGGTGTGGAACCAGGAGCATTGTTTGGTGCTGCCTTCTCTCTGCCCTTCATACCTTTCAGCACTTTGAACCAGCAAAGATATTTCTCCAAGGATTCAGTGAAGCAGCTGTTCTTGTTGTTCCCAGCTCTGGCTCTTCCCTGTCTCTGACCTTGACAGTGCCCTTTGTTTCCCCTGTGCTCGGTGGCTGCTGCCCAGGACTGTGGAACTGGCACAGATCAAGGGCTCCAGCTCCTCCTTTCTCTGCCCTTGGAGCTGCCTGGGCACAGCTGCCTTTTCCATCTGGAAGGTCCACATGGACAGGGAGTCCCCACCTCTGTTTCCTGCATTTCTCCAGGAGCCCAGGGCTGCCACCTCAAGTCCCTCCTGGCACTGGGGGTTCTCAGGTGCCCCAGGCTGCTGTGACCCCACTGCACATAGGAGGGAAGAGTGGCAGGGGCTGTGCTGAAAGTCAGCTTCATGTGCTGCTGCTGCTGCGGGTGTCATTTGTGCAGCCCTGCCCCAGAGTCAGGGATCAGATCCAGGCACTGCTGCTTCCTTGGGATCTGTCACAGTTTGGGTGTTGCTGTCAGTGCCAGCAGAAGTGGTGGCTGGAGCAGTGGGTGCTGACAGTGCCCTAAGCCTAAGGGCCAGAGGGGTCCCTGGGCTGGGAGGGAGCTGTCCCTTGTTCTCCCTCTGCCCCACACAGAGCTGGGCTGGGCACAAGTGGGGCAGCATAGTGTAGGATCATGCTGACAGGAAAATGGGCATGTAATAAATGAACCACCCTAAACCTTCTGAATGAGGTCATCTCTGTGGATAAAAAAACTGATGTTGCAAGAATAACGAAGGAGCAGAAAGTTGCTGACAAACAGGGGTGTCATTCTGAGTAAAATGACACTCATGGTATTGTAAGAGATGGTCCAAAGATTCCCTCATCTGCCTCACGACTGTTGTAAGAACAGAGACTAAGAGCCCAGGGACCCCACTCATTTTGGACCCGAGTTCTGGCCTGGCCAAGGCGGATGCTTGCCAAGTGACTGTTTGCAGGTATTTGCTGTTCACCATGGCACACTGCTTTCAATCACTGCACTGATTGGGAGCATCAGACACCTGCTTCTCGGAGCAATGGCTCTCTGACACAATAGTCCATAAATCTCCCCACTCTTGGCTGGAGGACACTTGCTTTGGAAGAGGACTACAAAAAGGTGACTTTCTTGGAGAAACCTCTGAGATCTCCCCATGGACAGAAGACACATCTGTTGGCTGAATACCACAAGGATGTTGTCCCATGTGTTGGTAGCTATTCCCTGTCCCCTCTTTCTCTTTACATTGTTTTCCTTTATCTCTCCCCTTCTATTGCAAAACTGTGCTGTTGGCACTGAATAAAGGTGCATTAGTATTTGCTATGAATAAACCTTAGTCCCTGTTGTGTGTCTTTTGCACCACAAGGTCAAATGAACCATCACGACTCCTGCCTGTGTTGGCAGATCAAGGCATTTAATTTGGTGTCCTGGACAGGATTTCCTGACAGACAGAAGGGTTGCTGGTTGTGTGTAGTCTGTAACAGGGGAAGGACATCTTGCTCCAGCTGCACCTAGCTGGCCACCTCGACAGGGCTGAGCCAGACTAGAAAGCAAGGGGGGCATTTCAGATTTCCTTCAAACTGCACACACCTAGGTGCAAAGCACCCCCACACTTGTTTGAGGGCTCTGCCTTCAGAAATTCACAAAAGATCTCTTGGTGCAAAACACGGGACTGTGTTGTTGTTTTTTGTTGTTTACATGAATTTTGACTGCTTGGCGTAGTGAAGAGACAACCAGAGATTTACACTGAAGGTAGTACCTCCCAAGCAGCTTCAGTCTCTTCACCCACACAGGGAAGCAATGGGGGAACATGCTCTGTGTGTGTATAACTTAAGTAATCTTCCTCTCTGCCGTGGTTTTCCCCTTTCCCTTTATAAAATGACTGAAAATCACAGTGCTAAAGAGAAAGCTGCATTTTACACTCTCTTAGCTAAATATAATGCCTTGATACCAAAAAGGGTTAATTCGAGTTTTACTGTGCCTATGGACTTTTAGCACAGGAAAAATGCATACAGGGGCTGCTTTCCCAGCAAGCATGGTTGGAAGACAAGAAGAATTCTGCCTCAAAGGCGTAGTGATAGAAAAAACAAGGACAGAACCTGGGATCTCTGGGTGGATTTCATAGTAATGGGTAAATTGTAATACACATGGAGTGACTAAATATAAGCAACACAGTTGTTGAATGACACGTCCATGTAAGGCTAGGAGGTGTCCCATGTTGGACCTCAGGCCTCAATAAATGATAAAATGATAAAATTCAAGACTAAATTAGTGTTAAGGAGTCTTACTTTGCTATATTTGAGTTTTGGTGATGGCAGGACCTCACAGAGCCATGGACGCTACTGTGCCGCTTTGTAAACTCATGGAGGAAAAGCTCCACTGTGGCACAGTAGAACTCCATGGAACCAAAATCCTTTTTGGCACACTGGGGCTATGTGGAATCAGTGGTCTGTGGTGACACTGTAGATCCAAGGAGTCCATTGTGACACTGAGAAACCTCTTGGAACCAAGGGGCCAGTCTGACACAGCAAGGCCTGGTGGAGACATGGGTCCATTGAGACACTGGAACCTCACAGAGCCAAGGTGACAATGTTATACTCTGGAACCTCATGGAACAAAGGGTTCATGGTGGCAGTGCCTAACCAGAGAGACTGTTGTTGGCAGTATGAAAGCTCATGGAATCAGAAGTCCATTGTGACACAGCAATGCCTCATTGAGCCAAAGATCCATTGTTAAACTAGGTGGCTGTTACAATTATGTCAAGACATTCAAAACTGGCACCAATTAGTACTTTAATAAAACCTTTTCATGCTTTCTCTTAGTAAACTTCTTTCAGGCAATTGTGACTTCTTTTCTCTCTACACAGTACTAACTTTTTCCTCTCCTGTCTACATTACTGGCTGAACCCAAACCTGTCCCTTACCTGGCCACCTAACCCTCTCTGTCCCTCACAAAATATTTTCTTACCTTATCTGTCTCTTACATGACTCCATGTCCCTTACCTCCTCACAGCTTAGCCAGCAGACTCCACATCTCAAGCTCCAACTGCAACTTGCTCTTGATTAGCTAGCCCACTCTTTTATAACACCCATCCTCATTGGATAGGCAAGGCTGTTTCCACTTCTTGGTAATCACTACAGCTGTAATTAATTAAGGAAAATTGCTTTCTGCACCATCTCTACAAACCATCTTCCCACAAATTCCCCCTTTTTTATTTAATTAAAGTAAATTTACATTATAACACATTGACTTATTTCATTTCAGATTAACAGTTACACAATTGTTTGGGTAACACATCCCAATAAGGATGTATGCTTCAAATCTTAGTTCTCAAACATTCCAAATAGTTTGTCTAGCTTTACTTTGATTGTTTCTTTAAGCAACATATTACATAAAAGATAATTCTCTGCATGCAATAGATTATCTCAGTTCTTTTAAAATCATTTCATATTTACCTTTACTCAGAACCAAGAGTCTTATCTTATTACTTATGTTTCTCCTCACATATAACCAATTGATTCCCATTTCATGACTCAAAGTGAAATTTACGTAACAGCCACATCCAATTTATTCCAATTAATAATTTTAATTCTGTTTTTCATTGGCTGTTAACTTTCTCATTTTGTTTGGCTTTTATGTATAGAACATGAACCTAAGGATTCTCTCTTAGCTAAGAAATACATTAGTAAATTAATCTTGATACATTACCCAGATTCACACAGTACACACCATTAAAATTCCAGAATCAGAAAGCTGTAATTCATAAATACAATATATATGTTTCATCATCAAGTAGACATATTACACTGAACAATGGAACCATCAGCTCCAGTTTTTCCTCTATCTTATTGCTTTAATTATTTCACTTGTTCTTTCTTCAGCTCAGTTGCTTTCATCAAGTTATTTTAACTAATTGCTGTGCAGGAGTAACATATTTTAATTTGGCACTTAATTCAGCTTTTTGGGCATGCAGAAGCAGCTCCAGCAGGCTCTACTTAAGGTGTGGGAGTCCACAGTATTCCTCTGGCTTCCCTGGAAGGCTCAAGACCCCCCTGGCGGGGTCCCCAGGGACCCTCAAATGAGACCCAGGTGTCTCAAGGGCTTGATTTAGCTCCTTGGAAAAATTTAGCAACATTGAGAGAAGAAATGCAAGCTGCAAAAATAAATAGAGTGTAAATTAGACTGTTAGAATGTAGAATTAGCAGATTTCTAGAATGTTTGTGATAAGGGACACGTGGCCAAGATGGAGAATTTGGGGTGTGGATACCTCTTCCTCCTTTTTCTCCATGTCATCTATGCTAGGTGACATGCTGGCACTTTTAGATTGGATAGGAACACAGCTGAATCATGTTACAAGATTGTATTGCATTGGGAGTCATTTGTAAATACCTAGTACGTAATTTAGATTATATAAGTTAAGTCCTGCCTCTACCAGGCAGATTCTGCCACAGATGTCTGGCCAGCAGACCCCTGTTCACTGGACGAAGCATTTCTGAGATAAGAAAAAATAAACAACCATGAAAACCTCTAAGAACAGCCTCCTGCAGTCTCTCATCGGTGGGCATCGGAAAGAGCTGGGGTCCAGACCACCTGCATGCCCCCCAGAGGTGATCTCAGGTCTAAGGAGACACCTCGGGCTGTGACATTGAGGGACAGCAACATTTTCAAGCTGAACCTCATACAGCAGTCTCCAGGTGGTAGCCAAATTTGCAGTTGCCTTGTCTCCTTTGAATACCACATCCCATAGTCTTTCTTCAACTTCTTTCCATGCTCTAACACTAAAAGGCAATACTTTCATCAGTCTTAATACCCTTTTCTTTTTTTTTCCCCCAAAGTTTTTTGTACAGATAAAACAGTCTCTTCCCAGTGGCTTACCTGGATAACCATCCCTCTAGGTATCAAAATCAGTCTGGTCTGGACCTGGCAGCTTCCCCACTGATCTCAGTTTCACTGGGCTCCGTCTCCAGCCACACCTTGTCCTGCAGCCCAAATCCCAATCATCACATCAGGGTCACCATTACATAGCAATTATGGTAAGACGGACACAACTGGCACCAACACCAGTCTTTTATTAAAAACTTTACATGCCTTCTTTCAGGCAAATCGAACTCCTTTTCTTACAGGCCGCTCCACAAGGCACTGACACCTTCCCTCCTCTGCAAGTTTCTTTCTTCCTTCTCCATAACTGGCTAACTCAAACCTGTCCCTTACCCAGCCACCTAACCCTGTCTGTCCCTCACAAAATGTCTTCTTACCTTATCTACCCCTTGAACAACCACAAGTCCCTCACCTGCTCACAGCACAGCCAGCAGACTCTATACCAAACTGTAGCAGATTCTAGCTCTCAAGCTCCAACTCCATCTGCAGCTGTAACTTACAGACAGGTAACCCACACTTTTATAACACCCAACCTCATTGGGCAGGCAAGGCTGTTTCCACTCCTTGGAAATCAGTACAGCTGTGTCCTGGTTTGAAAGGACAGGTGTCTGCCAGTAAGGGCAGAAGTTTCCCTTTGAAATAGAGACTTGAGTTCCACTCCCCTCAAGTATTATAATTGTTTGAATCAAGGACTCTGAGGCAGAGATAAGGGGGTAGGAATAACAGCTCTTTTACTAATATATCTAACTGTACAAGCAGAAAACAACAGCAGTTGTTAAAATTGCTCACAGAACAGAATAGACAACTCGGTGTCAGTCCCTTTAGATGCAAGCACGCTGTTTCTGTGCTTAGTCCACAGCCCGGATCTGCCAAGGGCAGGCGGAGGGCGCAGGAGTTGGGGGTGGGGGGGGAGGGGTGGCAGCAGCAGCCACGCCGGTCCCGGGCGGGAACGGGCTGGAGCGGCGGCTCCTCGCTCACCGTGTGTGTCCGGGGGATCAGCTGTGTCCGCAGAGGCAGGATGCTGGAACGGGGCAGATGCAGGGCAGGTGATCACAGAGGGTCTGGCTCTCCTGTGCTCCAGCCACATGGGCTGAAGATCCCGGGCGTCCTCCTCCGAGCTCGCCGGAAAAATGAGTCCCCTTCCGGAAGCCTCAGAGGCCCCTCCGGGAGCCGTTCCCACCCACCCCTTTTGTCTGGACTCATCAGAGACCCTGGGTGTAACCCGGCCAGCTCCATTAGCATGATAATGAGAAAAATTCTTTCAATTGACACAGTAATAGAAAAAACACTCAATCCCCAACAAGCTGTAATTCATTGGGAATGATTGCCTCCTGCACTATCCTTTAAACTTATCATTCCCATATCTTCCTGCCTCAAAAATAATATTAACTTCAGCACGGTCTTATAGTTTTTAGTTCCATTTAATGGACAGTTTGCTCCATCTTCTAATTTATACAGAGGCCACCATTGATTGGAACATTTCATTAAAACCTTTTACACTCCATTCCTCCTGTCCCCACAACTTCCTTCAAATGAGTTAATACACATCCCAAAGGGCTCTTCTTAAGCACCTCTTTACTTTGCTGGCAAACTGTGATTTATCTCCTTATTTCTCTTATTTCCCTCTCCCAAACCTCTGCTGGCAATGTTCTTTCACTTCTTCCTAGTGGTCCTCGAAAACGTGCCAACCCTCAGGGACCAAATGACTCTTCCCACAGAACAACTCCACAATCTCACACTCCACATGAATTGATTCCTGAATATGATGCTGTGGGTCTGGGGTATACCTGGTGCATGTAGGCATCTGCCTCCGAGGTTTGCAGTACCACTTCCTTTTACATCACTGGCACCGCAGGAGGACCCAGGCTGGATGCCATCTTGGTGCCCAGATTACTAGTCCACACTACATGTAAAGCAAGGAATTGATCTTAGTCCTCTAGGTTCTCTTTCTATTAGAGGTTGTTCCTGATCAAAAGCCAGATAACTAACTATTGAATTTGAGTATATTCCCCCCAAGTATACCTGCTCTACTCCCCCATCCTAGCCATACAAGTTTCCCTTGATTCCTCAAGAAATCTGGGGAACCACCCAAAAAAGGACTTCCTCGCTTGATTGAGCCCTCCACATTCTTGCCCTAGCTTCCACCACCTTTTCATTTTTTAACTGTGACAGTTTCCTAGAAAAATCAGTGCCCTGTTATTTACAGTTATAAACACAAGAGGGCAGCATTACCTCAGAAACAGCAGATCCTCAGGCCTCAAAAAAGAGCCAAAAAATCCCACCAGTTGCAACTACAGTTAATAACACAAGAGGGTGGTTGTTGGGGATTGGAGTTTGTTCCCTTACTTTTCCACCTCTTTTGGGAGAATTTTTCCTATTATCATGCTAAGGAAGCCTGCTGGGCACTCCCAGCTCCTACTTGCTCAAGACAAATAGATGGGTAGGGGCTGTCTCGCTCGCCCACAGGGTTTGAGGGGTCCAGGGAACTGCTCGTTTCCAGCCCACGCCGTCTGAACAACGAGAGGCAAGGTTCTCTTCGGTTGGACACTGCCTGGCCATCTGCTCCTCTCTAGCCTCCAACCTCTGAGAACAAAGCTGACCACTAGGAGCCAAACGGTGAACAGGGAGTTTTTCCTCCACCCTTCTCTCACCTGGGACACAGTGCCGCCGCAGCCACCTCCCTGCTGCCATCTGTTCTCTGCAGCTGCACGGGCTCTACCCTGCCTTTCACCGCTGGGACCGGACGCAGGCAGAGTGTGTCTGCGGCTGAAAAAGGACTGGATCTGATTGTTTTGTTTTGTTGTTAATTTCCATAGCTGCTGTTATTTCTGTTCGTCCAGTTAGATATATTAGTAAAGAGCTGTTATTCCTACCCCCACATCTCTGCTTGAGAGTCCCTGATTCAAAAATTATAATAATTTGGAGGGAGGGGATTTACATTCTCCATTTCAAATAGAAGCTTCTGCCATTATTGGCAGACACCTGTCCTTCAAACCAGGACACTTCATAAAAGGTTATATGTCTAAACTTTAAAATTTTTTATTATCTTACTTAATATATTTCTTTGCTTACATAATATATATTTCTATTCATTTAAAACATTATTTTTACTTAAACTACAAACTTACAGTCTTGTTTTGTATCTCTTTCACTTTAATGCTTTATTTTCCAAGCCTTCTCCAGGTGAAGACTATCTCTGAGCCCATATGCACAAGGCCCTGAGAGCTCTCCATGACTGCATTCCCACACCACAGTATCACAAGGGTCGCTTGGTTCTGTGGGGACTCACAGTGGCAGAAGGGTCTCCTTGGTTCCATGAGGCCCTGCAGAGCCCCTTGATTCAAGGAGGCCTCAAAGAGCGATCATGGCCTCCAGGATTCCATGAGGCCCTGCAGTGTCACAATGGACTTTTGGTTCCATGGGGTCCAACACTGTTTCAGGAATCCTTAGTTCCATGGGGCCCTGTAGTGTCACAATGGACTCTTTGGTTCAATGGTGCCACACAGTGGCAAAATCAGCCCTCGGAATGACAAGACCCTTTAGTGTGACAATGGTTCATTGCTTCCATGAGACCTTTTAGTATCACAATGGACTCCTTAGTTCCATGGGCTGCAAAGTGTCACAACAGTCTCCATGATTCCATGAGGCCTTGCAGTATCACAACAGACCATTGTCTCAGTGTTATGATGGGCCCTTGGTACCACTGAGCCCCACAGTATCGCTGTGGTTTCCTTGGTTTCCTAAGGCCCTGAAGTGTCACGACAGCTCTTCGGTTTCACAAAGTCTGAAATTATAGAAATGGACTCCGTGGTTTTATGAGACCCTGCTATGTGACAATGGACCCTTGATGACCCTAGATGTCCCAGTCTGAGGTTTCTCCTTTGCCCTGAGATCACCCCAGAGGGACATGAAGGTGGCTCAAACCCTGGTTCTCTCTGAAGCAGCCAAAGAGAGATTACCGGAGACAGTTTTTTCTTTTTCCAGGGATTGTTTATTATTTCTTATCTCTGGGACTTTTTGCCTGGCCAGCAGAGGTCTGCTCAGACTGGCATCCATGGTGGAATCTCCCTGGTGAAGGCAGGGCTTATCTTATATAGTTTGTATTACGTATTACATGTTTACAAAATTTTCCCTATACAATATAATTTTATTAAATGGTCCAGCCCTGACCCCATCCAATCCAAGAGTGCCAACATGTCACCCAACATGGATGACATGGAGAAAAGGAGGAAAAGGTGTCCACCCCCCAAATTCTCCATCTTGGCCACATGTCCCTTATCATAAACATTCCCAGAAGTCTATTTATCTATGTTCTAACAAACTAATTTACACTTCACTAATTTTGGTAGCTTGTTTCCATTCTTCTTGTGCTGACGACTTCCCCCAGCAGCTAGAATTCAGCACCTGTGACACCAGGGTCTCACTCAGAGGTCTTTGAGACCCTTGCCAGGGGGGATTTTTGCACCCCCAAGGAGGCCAGGGGTATTCCCTGGGCTCCCACATCTCCCCCCTCTGTTTGCACCAAAAAACACCCTTTTCACAGCTTTGTTCAAGGCTCGCCAAGTGCATGGGATGATGCAGGGCAAAGCAATGAGAATAGCAACAAGCTTCACTAATATATAAAAACCTGCTTTCGAAATTTGTTTTTACAAAGGCAAAAGATCAAAAAGGTCTAACAGACCATCCAGCCACAATAACTGTGCTAGAACTCAGGATTGTTTGTTTGAGACTACAATATAATTGCTACATACATTCTGATTCGGAGTAACATCCATGGTTTGGTTCTTTGTCACCCCTAAAACATCAAATACAATTCAAAAATCCATTGTAGAACCAAAAAATTCTGATTATTTTGGTTTTAAAACAGCCACAGGGAGAAATTGAACCCATACATGCCATCCATTCACAGGAGTTGTCACAACTCACATCACCCATTAAGGGATGCCCTCCGGAATGGACCATTCTTTCACTGTTAATCCCACCAGACATGTTGAAAATGGTGTTTTTAGCCTGGAATGCCTCAAACAAATTGTGCCCAACCCCACTGTCCATGCTAAATTTTCCCAAACATTCTCTCTTGGCTGCATCACTGGTAAATCCGCTTTGTTACGTAACATATTTGACAAAAGATAAAATACAACAGCATATAAACAAACATGTTTCACTGTCCGTCCTTTAGTCTTTTATATCTTGTTTGAAGAGAAGTTCACATCCTTTTTCCTTGATGTCTGCCAACACTCCCCTTGGAATCCTAAGGGCTTGTTGTGCTGGATCATTGTGAGGAGGGTCTCCTGCTAATTCTGCCACGGTGAGGTTAGCATGAGCACCACCTTGGTATTTCTTTCACAGCTCTTCCAAAGCTCTTCTCCATCTGCTCTCCCACATAAGTCCTTGTGTGTCAGTAAGTATCAATGACACAAGATATCTCATGTCATATGGAGTCAAGTCATATTCATTGAGAATACCTTTTAAAAGCTGTTTAAAATATGAAGATCCCAGTCCATAATCTCTAATTGCCTTAATAAAATCTTTAACTAAATCATTATTTAATTTTTGCCATCTTGGGTTTTGTCCTTGTGGGTCATAATTCATTGGCATGGCTATTTCACCAATCCCAATTGCAGGACATTCTCTGCTTCTTGTCAAGTCCATTCTAATATTTGCCCAATCAACTAAAGCATCTTGAGCTGCTGTTGCAGGTCTGTGTGTCTCTGTAGGAATTTGTCTGCTCAAAGGTGTTACTTGTTGAGATTGAGGCCAAGCTGCTGCCTCATTCATTTTTTGATTCACTGGTATTGTAGAAATCTGTGGTCCTTGCTGCATTGTTCGTTGAAAAGTCCTTGCCGTCATTGTCATCAACCTTGTTCTTCCCTTTATTATCACTTGTGCTGTCATTTCTAAGTCTGTAAGAATTGTCCTTGGAGATCTGTAAGATAGGAAAATCTATTCTATAATTAAAAGAGGGTCTTTTTTGTGTTCGTCCCACTGAAAAATCAAACCATATATAGCTGTGTTTCTTCTCCCAACACTGCTAAATGGAATGGTAAAGAGTCCACATATCGGTGTGCTTGTCTGTCTTGTATCATTTTCGCAACTTTTTGCAAGCTTGCTTGTGCTTTTGCATAAGTGTCCTGGGGGATTTGATGTTGTCGTCTCCTTTCAGAAGATCAAACAAAGATGAAAGATCTTCATTCGTGATTCCCAAAATCAATCTCATCCAGTTGATCTCTCCAAGGAGTTGCAGCAGGTCTTGGAGATTGTTGACTTTTGAGCTGATCTTTAATTTTTGAGGTTTGATTGTCTGTTTGGTGATTTTTCCATCCAAGGTATTTCCAGGGTGCCACTTCTTGAATCTTTGAAGTGCTGACTTCGAGTCCTGCTTTTTGTATTTCTTCGATCACACAAGCACGGACTTCTTGCAGTTCTCGGTTTGTTGATGCAGCAATGAGCAAATCATCCATTTGGTGTATGATTCTTGTTTTGGGATATTTGTGTCTTGCTGGAGCCAAAGTTTGCACCACATACCATTGACAAATTGTTGGCGAGTTCTTGAGGCCTTGAGGTAAAACAACCCAATGATACCTCTTCATTGGCTCTTCTCTGTTCAAACTTGGAACAGAAAATGCCATCCAGTAAGCATCGTCTTCATGAAGTGGAATACTGAAAAAGCAGTCTTTGAGGTCAATAATAACAAGAGGCCAGTCTCTGGGAATCATCGTGAGTGATGGAAGTCCTTGCTGAAGAGGTCCCATCTCCTCCACTATTTCATTCAATTTTCTGAGGTCGTGAAGCAATCTCCACGATCCAGAACACTTTTTTTGGATGACAAACAATGGAAAATTCCAAGGGCTGTTTGTCGGTTTTATGTGTCTTTTTTCTAGTTGTTCTTTCATCAAAGTTTTCAATGCACTCAACTTCTTCTCCAAGGCCCACTGATCCACCCAATGAGGAGTATCAGTTTTCCATGTCAATTTTGAAATGGCGAGTGCCGCAGTGAGTCCTACTAAAAATCCATTGTCAGGTACGTGTTCCACTGTGAAAGGAGATCTCTTCCCCATACAGTGAATGGCTTTTGCATGAGTAATAGCTGTCTTCTGTCCGGGTCCTGTAAATGTTATTGAATTTTCGCTTTGGAAGCATACAGAACTTCCTCCAATGCCTGTGATTTGATCCAAAGGTACAATCAAGTTTCATTCTCGAGGTCAGAAAATATATGAAATATATAAAATCAGTGTCACGTCCGATGTCCACCATCCCTGTGATGGTTATTTCCCTGTTATTATATATCAAGTCCCAAGTAATAGTTGGCTGTTCACGGGTTATGTACTTCAACCATAACGTGTGTACTTCGACATGGTCATTGTAGTGTGGATGCCCTTCGCCCATCACCAGCATTGCTTGATGCTCCAATGGATGCGATGGCAGAGCTATCGCTTTTGCCAGTTGAGTATTTTGTGGAATTGTCAATGAGGGTCGAAAAGCCCTTGCTAAAATTGTCATCTCTTCGAAGCAGTCTGCTGAAACAACAGTAGGATGCATTATCAGTCCAAAAATGCTGCACCGGTCTCTGCCTATTATCAAGAAATCTTGTCTCTTTCGGCACGGTGCTTTGAATCCCGTAGGTATAGATGCAGATCCTTCATTCAAAAAACAAACCACTTTTGAAGCAAAAAAAGCACAAAAGAAAACTGGTGACATCTATGGGAATGTGCTGTGACACTTGGAGCACTGGGGGCACCGGGAGCACTGGAAGCACAGCGGATATTGGGCATAGTTGGGGCACTGGGGGCTCTGATCCCAGAACACTCAGACACTTCCCCATTCCCTCCCCACTGTGCTCCCAGTATCCCCAAGGGCTCTCTATTTCCCCTCCCAGTGCCTCTCCATTGCTCCCAGTAGATCCAGCTGGATCCCATTCTCTCTGCCAGTACCTCTGTACTCCCAGTTCCTCTGCAATGCCCCTCTCAGCATTCCCAGTAGACCCAGAGCTCCTCATCTCTCCTCCCAGTGACAGGGGAACATAGGACTCGTTTTCCTATTGTTCGCACCAAAATGCAGCTTTTTGGTTCAACTGGCAGAGATGGTGTTTCTTTGTTCAACTTGAGGTTTAGGAATGAGATTCTCCAGTTTTAGGCTGCCACTATAAACCAGTGTTCTGGATTCCCTTCTGCCCTGTCTCGAACCCCTCCTGTGCCCTTTTCCCCACACAATGATGTCACAAAAGCCCTGGGGGTGTTCTAGAGACTCCCCCTTTTCCAGGGCAGTTGGGATCCAGCCATGGCACATGGTGGGATGTCAAGGACAGGAAATGTTGTATGTCTTGAGACATTTCGGAACACCAGTGTGTGGAAGGGCTCGGTCAGGCCTTGCTTCTGGTGACACAGGGCCCCGTGTGACAGTCATTCTGTCAGCCATGGCACATTGGGGACAGTGGGACACTCTGCCAAACCCAGCTCCTGAGCGGCTGAGTTACCAGGATTTCCACCTTGGAAGTGGCCTTTGGTGGTCAAAATGCTTAAAAAGCAGAGGAAAAGGCAGCCAAGTGTCTGACCCCTGGAAAATGTCTTGGTTAAAAGTAGATATGTCTTCAAGGAAAGCAGGAACCTTCCCAGAATGGAAAGAGAACTCATCCCTCAAAATGTTGTATAACTGTGAGTATTGTGGGGCTACCAGTCAGAAATGCAACAAAAGGAGTAGCAGTTTATTACTAAGAAATATATAGAAAAGAATAGAACAAACAAGACAAGAACAGAAATTACCAACCCAATCAGGGTTGTTTGTTAAACTTTGGTGCAATACTGGCAATGGCCAGCAGGGGGCGCTGCAGGGAGCACTCCCGGCCAGCAGGGGGCGCTGCAGGGAGCACTCCCGCCCAGCAGGGGGCGCTGCAGGGAGCACTCCCGCCCAGCAGGGGGCGCTGCAGGGAGCACTCCTGCCCAGCAGGGGGCGCCCGGTGCCAGCTCCAACCCCTCAGGGGCCATGGTGGCCTCGGGCGGGAGGGACGAGCCCAAATCGCTCCTTTGGCAAACTCACGCTTTGCACCAATCGGTCCCGGCACCAGCACCGGCAGCGCCCAGGCAGAAGAGACGAAGGCAGCAGCTTGGATCCTGGTGCCCGCTGGCAGCGGAGCAGTGTCCTGGCCCAGGCACACACCCTGCGCAACACCCGCCACCGCTCTCCCTGATGGCAACGCAAGGAAGGCACCATCCAACCCCAGGCAGGTCTCAGGCCCACAGCAGCACCTCTCGTGCCTTTCCACCACAATTCCTGAAAACCCTCAGCCTCTCACTGCCTTTTCCTCCTTCAGCCCTGGCACAGCAGCTCTGGGAATGTTGAATTCCCCTGGCATGTTGAGGAAGGCAGGTGATCCTTGTTGACATTGCCAGGGCTCCTCAGGGCTCTAGAGCACGTTTGGAGCTGCTGCTCTTCCTGGGCCACTGCTGGTCCTGACACAGCAGCCATGGGGGGAGGAGGAGGAGGTGAGGGATGGAAAGGGGGAGGATCAGGCCCTTGATTAGCTGTTGTTATTAGGGCTGGAGTTCCTGAAGTTCAGCCATGCTGCTGAACCACCCCTGTGCACAAACACACAGCTCTGTTGGATCTCTGAGGGATTTTGGGCTACTGTGGCAGTACTGGAAATATTTTAGGGCTCAGATACCTCCAGCTCTGCCCACAAGAATCTTTTTTCCATGCTGGGAAAGTTTTCTGGAGCTTCTCCCCTTGGCCACTGCACAGGGATGGGCATTGGCCAGCCCTGCTCTGGCCAGCCCCAGGTGGCAGCCAGGACCTGAGGCTCCCCCGCCCCCTTGGCTTTGATTCTCGCAGCTTTTGAGCTGCTGCAAAGGTGAGAATTCTTTCTGTGGCCAAAAAAGGCCTGGCTGTGGTTTGCTCAGCCCTGCAAAAAGCACAAAAGCCAGTGTGAACCCAAGCAGTGGCTCTGTGAGGCCCTTTGATGGTTTTCAGAGCAGGGCTGGCTGGAAAGCCCCCTGCAGGGGCAGCTGTGAGGGAACCAGTCCGGAAATGCCGCAATTGATCATTTGATGCCTGTCCCCAAGGCACTGAGATAGCCCCAGAACTGCTGCAAAGACAACAATCTGCTCAACAGCCTGACCAGGACTCTCCTAGGTCTAAGCTGAGCCTGCAGATCTAAACACACAGAACACTATTTCTCCTGGGTTAATTCAGATGCTGTGTTTTATGTCCAATAAGAGGCACAAACATCCTGTGCCCCAAGGCAATGGGGGAGGAATGGGTAGACCCTGGAGGAACTGGGAGCACTGGAATGGGAAGCTCTGGGCAACCCCATATGGGGACTTTTCATTCGTGGCCGCATCCTGGGCAGAGTGGGCAGCCACGGGAACCAAGGGGGAGGGAACACATGGGGCAGGGATCTCTAGTTCCCCCAGTGCCCCCAGTGCCATAAGTGTCACAGCACATTCCCGTAGATGTCCCCACATTCCTGTGGTCGCCCATGGGTTGCTGGCAGCTCCGCATAGGTCACCTGGGAATCCTGGAGTGTGGTGACACGGGGGGACACTGTGAGAGACACTGACTGTGACATCTAGGCAGGGGGACACTCATGGGTGACGTGTCACTCTGAGTGTGTCCCAGCCCAGACTCACCCCCTGTCTGCTTAGTGCACACGACGTGGGTGTACAGCACTTCCCCCTCCTCTGGAAAGGCCAAGAGCTGTGGGGGTGCCCTGAGGGAATAAAGGGGATGTGTGGGAGGGAACAGGAGGTATTGGGGGTTGGGGTCAAAGGCCAGAGTGTGGTTTGAGCCCCCCACTCACCTTTCCTGCTGCTTCTTATCAGCTGCAAAGGAAAGAGGGGAGAGGTAACTGTGGGATCCCCAGGGCCCTGACCCCCATCAGGAATCCTGAAACCCCACTGCACCCTCGATTTCCCCCAGGACCCATGAGCATCCCTGGTGCCTCCCAGAACCCCTGAACCACCCCAGTGCTCTGTGCCCCCAGAATGTCAAGCCTGGTAGAATGGCTCAACCTCCAAATTCTACCCAGGACCATTGTATGAACCCACTAAATCCCTGTAAGGCCTCCAACACCCCTACAAACCCTTTAGTACTCTGGGAAAGACTCTGAGTGCTTAAGCCACTGGCTGTGGGTGCCGCCCCATCAGTCCCACAATTCCATGGCCCCCATTGTCCCCAGGGCCCCCGATTGTCCCCATTGTCACCCACCCATGTTGTTCCATCAGTGCCAACCCACAGCTCCACCTACAAGCAGGACAAGGAAGAGGAGGGACCCGCCAAGGCCTGCGGCTACTGGTGGGGACAGAAGGGACACATCAGGGTCACCTGTCACTGCAGGGCTCCTGCAATCCCAATGACCCCGTGTGACCCCACCTGTGCTCCAATGGTGTCCAGTGGTTCCCTGTGGTGTCACCTCCAGGGCCAGCTCTGGGCTGAGTGCCCGGAACACGCGGTGCCCGTCCTGTCCCAACTGGTTGGTGGCCACACACTGGTAGGTGCCCGAATGTCCCACATCGACGGCCCCAAGCTCCAGGAGGGAACCCCGGGCCAACTCGTGCCCGTTGTGCAGCCAGGTGAAGGTGACAGGGGCTGAGCCCACCTGCACCGAGCAGTGCAGGGTCACGGGGTCACCTGGGCACACCTGGAGTGCCGGGGGACCGGGAGTGATGGTGGCATTGGCCACGGGCACTGCAAGGACAGAGACAGGGCTGGCACCTGGTGAGGCGGGGATGGGAATGCTTTGGGTGGTGTCACCTCAGTCTGGGGGCCCCACTCACCCAGGACAGTGACATTCAGGGGGTCACTCTCAGCCACGCTGTCCCCGTCACTGACCCGACACTGGTAGTGGCCGCTGTCATTGTCCCCAAGGTTCCACAGCTCCAGGTCAGGTCCTCTGCTTAGAGGTGACCCCAAGCCTCCCCGGTGCCAGGAGAAGGACAGGGGACCTGTCCCCATGGCCACTGTGCAGCTCAGCACCAGGCGGTCCCCAACTGCCACCCGTGCCCCGGGGGGCTGCACGGACATGGACACCCCTGAGGGCGGAACCCCTGCAGGGGGACATAGGAGGGATTGGGGACATGGGAAGAGTGGGGAACAGCAGGTGGGAGTGAGAGACTCAGAGAGTGGGAGGATCAGAGAGGGGGTGGGGGGATCTCAGTGAGGCTGAAAGGGGTGAAGTGGGGTGGACGCTTGGAAAGGGAAGGAAGGAACCCCAGGGAAGGATGGGATATTCAGAGAGGGGACACAAGGTGAAAGTTGAAGGGATGCACAGGAAAGATTTTGGGGACCCAGACAGTGATGGAAGGGCCATGGACAATGGAGGGACATCAGAGAGGGAGAGGGACACCCAGGAAGAACTGTGGGGATCTGGTGGAGGATGCAGGAACCAGCAAGGATGATGTGGGGAACCAGAGAGAGAGCTGAGAAGGCAGGGCAGCACGCAGAGGGTTGAGCAGGAATGGGAGACCTGTGAGGGCTGTGGGGGCTCCCCGTGCCCATCCCCGCACTCACTGCGCACCGTGACGCCGAGCCGGGAGCTGCTCTTCCGCACGGTCCCCCCCTTGGAGCGCACCTCGCAGCTGTAATTCCCCGAGTGGGAGACCCCCACGTTGGGCACCAGGAGCTGCGGGGACCCCTGCGGGCCCCCCACCAACTGCCCATCTCGGTAGAAGCGGTACAGGAGGGGGGCTGGGGGCCGCAGGGGGCTGGGGGTGCTGAGGCAGCTGAGATTGAGGGGGGACCCTTCGGGGAGCTCGGGGGGACCCTCCAGCACCAAGACAGGCTTGAGCTCTGGGAAGAAGATGGGGGTGGGGATGGTGGTTCTGAGTACACTGATAAGTGGCTTTGGGGGTGTCAGGATATTGGGGTTCCAGCTGTGGGGGTGCTCACCGTGCACTGTCACTGTCACCGGTGCTGACGCTTTTGCTCCTGCTCCCACCAAGCCCCCACAGTGGTAGCGGCCGCTGTTGTGCAGCTCCAGGAACGACAGGGACAGCTCTGTGTTTTTGAGGGACCCCCTCAGCTCCTTGTCGTCCTTGTAAAATTGCACCCTGGTGACAGGATTGTCCTGCCATCCCCGGCAGCGCAGTGTCACCGTGTCCCCCTCCAGCAGTGCCCGTGCTGGCACCTGCAGCACCAGCCAGTCTGTGGGAGCAGAGAGTCGCGTCACACTGAGGAGCCCGAGACAGGTCCAGAGCGGGTGGCAACAGCACCGGGGATATCTGGGTGCAGTATCCACTGCATGGGAGGGTCCCAGAGACAGCAGGAGCACCCCCGTGACACAGCTGTCCCTGTGTGCAGGGGACAGGCTCTCAGCACACAAGGGATGTGCATCCATTCACCGAGTGAAACCCAACCAGACCTATCAGGGAGCCACCCTGAGCATTTCAGATCCCCACTCACCTTGTGATACCATCACGGGGCGGCTGAGCCCACTGCTGGGTCTTTCACACTGGTAGGTGCCACTCTCGGTGACAGTGAAGCTGTCGGGTCCCTCCTGCCACCAGCGCCGCCAGTCCTTGTACCAGGTGGTGGAACCGGCGGTCCCCAAGCCCTGGCAGGTCAGTGTCACCCTGTCCCACAGCACCGCCGGCGTCCAGGGGGGATCCACCAGGAGCTGGGTGCTCTGGGCACCTGCGGGTGACAGGGGACACCAGCCTGTCAGGGCCACCACGGGGCTGGGGACAGCGGGGCAGGGACATGGCATCCCCCGAGGACTCACCAGCGAGGCTGAGGGTCTGGGCTGGAAGAGAGAAGGGACAGGGCTGGGTAGGGCTGGCACCATGGGGACAGCAGCACCTGGGGGACCTGGTGTGGTGTCTGTCCCCAAACTGTCCCCACAGGAGCACTGGTGTAGCATGGAGGTTTTGAAGACAGAAACACTGAAGTAACCCTCGGCTGAGGCAGGACACGGGGACATTGTGGACGCCCCATGTGTGCACAGGTCACCTCCCCCTGCCCTAAAGCACCTGTACCCGCAGCCACATCCCCATGGACCTGTGCCCGTGATCCTATTCCCATGGCACCTGTCACCATGCCCCATCTGCACAGAATGTGACCCTTGTACCTGCATCCCTGTCTCCCTGTCC
This sequence comes from Erithacus rubecula, assembly GCF_903797595.1. Classification (NCBI taxonomy): domain Eukaryota; kingdom Metazoa; phylum Chordata; class Aves; order Passeriformes; family Muscicapidae; genus Erithacus; species Erithacus rubecula. The sequence goes on along the minus strand of NW_027636138.1, from coordinate 228,078 downwards.
CAAACAGCTGCCCCGACCCCAAGGTTCCTTTGGCCACATCCTTGTCTCCACACCCCAATCCCCTGTTTCCATCCTCACATCCCAGTTCCTCTGTTTCTGTCCCCACGGCCACCCCATGACTCTGATCACACTGGAGTACATGCCCATGCCCTGGCTCTGCTGGCCTTGGGGACCTCAGCGGTCCCCACAGCCCCCCTGTGCGCCCTCCCCACCGCTCTCTGCCTCACCAGGGCCCATCCCCAGGGCGTCAGGCCCGTGCCCGGGGCACTCACCCCACAGGAGCAGCGCCACCTTCCCGGCCATCCCGGTGTCCCTGGCCATGGGCACGGGCTGTCACTCGCTGCTGGGGCCACCTGTCCCCTGGCTGGCGGCTCTTGGGATGAAGGGACAGGAAACGAGGTCATGTCTTGTCCTCACGTGTAGGTGGCTCTTGGTGGGGGCAGGGTGGGGACAGGATGGGGGCAGGGTAGGGATCTTGTGAGACGTGAGGGTGATGGTGGAATATGGTAGGGACAGAGTTTTGCCAGAATTTGGAGTCTGAGGTGTTGCAGGGAGCCAGGGATGGGTGTCCAGGGCATGGGGGTCAGGGGAAAAAAGGGACCCTCAGGAAGGGGTTTTTGGTGGAACTAACAGCCATTGGGATGGGATGAAGGCAATGGTGGTGCTGGGCAATGGGAGAGCTGGGACTGTTGTCCAAGAGAGGGGAGGAGAGATCAAAAGAACGGGGGTATCATGATTTGGTTCCCGGGGGGAAACAGGGATGTGCAATGGCTGGGTGGGCACACAGGTCACAACTCCTTCACAGGGTGTCTCAGATTTTGGCTGACTCAGTGCCCAGCACAGCCCCCACAGGGTGTTCATGGCCAGGGGGGCACCCAGACTTGTCCTGAGAGGTTCTGCCTCTCTGCCCCACACACCCCTGGGCTTTTTCCTGGCTCACACATCCCAGGGAACACCTGAGCAGGTAAGAGATGGGCCATCCCAAAAAGGGGAAAAGGGGACTGGGGCGTGCAGGTAGTGGTTGGGGCGATGTGGGGGATGAGGATCTCTGGCTGTGCTCCCCCAAGATTTTCACTTTCTCTTTCCTGCAGCAGAAGGAAGAGGCTGTTTGTACTGAGGCCAGGACGTGGATTCTGTTGTGGGGACACATCCAGAGGGGTTCTGCTCTGAGAGAAAAGGGCTCCTCTGGGCTGGTGACACCTGGGTCTTATCCCAGGGGCCTCCTCGTTCTGGAGGTGCCACATCCTTGGGGATTCCTGTCCCAGAGTTGGCACATCCTGGGCACCTCTGTCCTGGGGTTCCTGAGCTTTCTCACTGTCCCCAGTGTGACCCTGGCACCTCGGGAGTGCCCAAACTTAAGGTGATTCCTGTGTTGACCTTGCCCTATGATGGGAAATGCCAGGTACATTTGGTTCCACTGCAAACTGTGTAAATGCCCGTTTGTCCCTCAGGCTCTGATTCCCTGGTAAATCCACTGCACCCTGCCCTGAATTCCCCTGCCTGGGAACTCCCTGCTCCTGCTGGGACACCCCTGTGCCCCAGAGCCACGTGTGAAACCCCTGCTCCATATTTCCACACTTTTCCCTCTCTACTGGTGTCCACATTCAGAACCCAATCATTCTTTCTGGTAGGTTTCAGAGGGCTGCACTTTTTGTTCAAGGAGGAAGGTCCTGGTCAGGTTGTTGAGCAGATCCTTGTGGGATTTCCAGCAGTTCTGGGTCTCTCTCAGTGCCTTGGGGACAGACACCAAATGATCAATTGCTGCATTTCAGACTGGTTACCTCACAGCTGCCCCTGCAGGGGGGGTTTCCAGCCAGCCCTGCTCTGAAAACCATCAAAGGCCCTCACAGAGGCACTGCTTGGGTTCACACTGGCTTTTGTGATTCTTGCAGGGCTGAGCAAACCACAGCCAGGCCTTTTTTGGCCACAGAAAGAATTGTCACCTTTGCAGCAGCTTGAAAGCTGCGAGAATCAAAGCCAAGGGGGCAGAGGAGCCTCAGGTCCTGGCTGCCACCTGGGGCTGGCCAGAGCAGGGCTGGCCAATGCCCATCCCTGGGCACTGGGGCTGGGCCATGGCTGGGCCCACACTTGGATGGCCACTGGATTCAAGGAGCAGGAGTTTGGGAGCTCCTTGCAGCCTGGGGCTCCATTCCTCAGCTGCTCTTACCAGCTCAGATCCTGCAGGGGAGGAGCGAGATTGGGAAAATCAGGAACAGGATTTCTCTACAAATGAAATAAACCCAAATTGTCCCCACCCCTGAGGACAGAAACCTTGTGTGCGATTGATTTGGAGCAGCACAGGGAGGGGGAAGCCCCCCAAGAGCTTCACAAGTGTTTCATGGGGAGGGTCTCATCCATCTCCTGGTTGCCAGCACTGAGGCCCTGCAGGGGTTTTAAGTGTGGGGCTGTGTTTTGGGTGTTTTTGAGTGTCTGTGTCTTCCCTGACTGACACCAGCCCATGTCTGTTACCCCCAGGCAGCCCTGCTGGGGATTTTCACCCACAGAATGGTCTTGGTGGGCTGTGCAATGGGGCCAAGGTGCTGCACCTGTGAGGGTTCCCAAACGGGGATTGAGGCTCCCAGATGGGTGGGGCCAGCCAATGAGGGGGTGTAGGGTGGGTGGGTCACACCCTGAGTCGGGGCACCCCAGAGGTCACAGAGGTCACAGTGCCCCACTGAGGACAGAGGGGGTTGGCAGGGCCCCCCTGCCCGGGACAGGGGTCTCCAGGATGTGCTCTACCCTGGACAGGGACTTGCTCAGGGAATGTGTCCAGGGACCCTGCCCAGAACCACCATCCCCCAGGACAGGATCTCCCCCACTGGGATGTGTCACCGCTGGGACAAAATCCAGAATGTGTCACCCCCAGGACAGGATCCCCTCAGGCAGGACCCCCTGGATGTGCCCCCAGGACAGAACCCACCCCGTGTGACTCAGCACAAACAGCCTATTCCTTCTGCTGCAGGAGAGAGAAAGTGAAACTATTGGGTGAGCACAGCCAGACACCCCCATCCTGCACAGCCTCTCCACCCCTCCCTGGAGTCTCTCCACCCCCTTTTCTCCTTTCCTCGGGCTACCCCAACCAGTTTTTTCCAAGGTGCTCTCCAGGATTTTTGAGTCAGGAACTGGGAGCAAGGTGGCATGGCACAAAATTGTGAAAGGGGAAAAGAGAGGAATAGAGAGAGGAGAATGTCAATGGCAGGGGACAGCACAGAAGTGAAGATACCCAGGATCCCCATGTGATGCCTGCCCAGGAAATTAGCACCCCAATGTTGGGCCCTTGGTCACCACAAAATCTGAGGCACTAAGGGAAGGAGCTGTGACCCCTGGCCTGCCCAGACACTGCCATCCCTGGCACCCCCATTCCCCTGGAAACCCAACCATGGGGACTCCATTCTTTATGTTCCCCCTTCCCTGGGACCCCCATCCCAGCACTGCCATTCTCCAGGATCTCCATTCCCAAGGACCCCCATCTGGGTAGTTCCAGGCCTTGGGACCCCCATCCTCTGGGGGCCCATGATTTCCCCAGGACCCCCATTGCCCTGGCACCCCCATTCCTGGGATCCATCCCATGATCACAAATCCCTGGATGCCATGTTGTTCTGGGACCTTCTTCACTGAGTTTTAATCCACCTAACCCTTGTGACCCCCATTCCCATGGGACCCCATCCCTGCACCCCAGGGCCCTGGACACCCATCCTTGGCTCCCTGCAACACCTCAGCCTTCAAATTCTGGCAACATCCTGTCCCACCATGTCCCACCATCACCCCATGTCCCACAATGTCCCCACCCTGCCCCCATCCTGTCCACACCCTACCCCCACCAAGAGCCACCTACACAATGAGAAGACACCTGCCCTTGCTTCCTGTCCCTTCATCCCAAGAGCCGCCAGCCAGGGGACGGGTGGCCCCAGCAGCGAGTGACAGCCAGTGCCCATGGCCGGGGACACCGGGATGGCCGGGAAGGTGGCGCTGCTCCTGTGGGGTGAGTGCCCCGGGCACGAGCCTGACGCCCTGGGGATGGGCCCTGGTGAGGCAGAGAGCAGTGGGGAGGGTGCTCAGGGGGGCTGAGAGGTTACCTGAGGTCCCCAAGGCCAACAGAGCCAGTGGGGGACAGAGACGGAGCTCCCTCAGTGTCACCAGGGTCATTGTGTGACACTCAGAACAGGGACAAGGGGACAGGAATGGGATGGGAATGTGGGGGCAGGGATATGGGAACAGGAACAGGGGAAAGAACTGTGGGGTTGGGCTCCACAAGGCTGGGGCAGTTGTGGGGACAGGGAAAATGGGGGAAGCATCATGAGGATGTGGCCGTAGGAATGGCAGGTAGTGACCTGAACAGGCACAGGGTGGCTGTGTTGTCCCTGTCGTCGAGATGTCCGTTCTACCCAGACGTGTGACAAAAAAATGTCCCCTGGGAGCTTCTTCAGACATATTGGGGACTGTACTTGAGCACATTCCTAAAAGAAGGGTGTCCCCATGGGGACATTTTGGGGACAGTCTCACTCTCCCCCCCTCGGTCACACTATCCCTGCAGAGCCACCCCCACCCAGCCCTGTCCCTTCTCCCTTCCAGCCCAGACCCTCAGCCTCGCTGGTGAGTCCTCGGGGGATGCCATGTCCCTGCCCTTCTGTCCCCAGCCCCGTGGTGCCCTGGCAGGCTGGTGTCCCCTGTCACCCGCAGGTGCCCAGAGCACCCAGCTCCTGGTGGAGCCCCCTTGGATGCCAGCGGTGCTGTGGGACCAGGTGACACTGACGTGCCAGGGCTCGGGGACCGCCGGTGCCACCACCTGGTACAAGGACAAGCAGTGCTTGCGGCAGGAGAGAAGGGACAGCTTCACTGTCACCGAGAGTGGCACCTACATGTGTGACAGACCTGGCAGCGGGTCCAGCCGTCCCCTGATGGTGTCAGATGGTGAGGGGGGATCTCAAACGCTCAGAATGGCTCCATGATAGATCTGGGTGGGCTCCACTGTGTGGGTGGCCTCACAGCCCTCCTGTTGCAACAGGGACATCCCAGTGCATCCCACTGTGGTTGGAGCCACCTGGGGACAGCTGTGCCACAGGGCTGCTCCTGGTGTCCCTGGGAACCTCCCGTGCAGTGAATACTACACCCAGACGTCCCCGGTGCCATGGGCACCCACTCTGGACGCGTCTCGGGCTCCTCAGTGTGACGAGACCCTCCTGTCCCACAGACAGGCTGGTGCTGCAGGTGCCAGCACGGGCACTGCTGGAGAGGGACACGGTGACACTGCGCTGCCGAGCCCAGCAGAACAACCCTGTCACCAGGGTGCAATTTTATCAGAATGAGAAGGAGTTCAAGGGTTCCATCAGGGACACAGAGCTGTCCCTGTCCCCCCTGCAGCTGCACAACAGCGGCCGCTACCGCTGCGGGGGGTGGGTGGCTTCAGGAATGTCACTGTCAGCACCGGTGACAGTGACAGTGCATGGTGAGCACACCCACTGCTTGAATTCAAATATCCTGACACCCCCACAGCGACTTTTCAGTGGACTCAGAGTCACAGTCCCCACCCCCATCTCCTTCCCAGAGCTCTTCACGGTGCCGCTGCTGGAGGGTCTCCCCTCAATCTCAGCTGCCTCAGCACCCACAGCCCCTTGCGACCCCCAGCCCCCCTCCTGTACCACTTCTACCGGGATGGGCAGTTGGTGGGGGTCTGCAGGGGTCCCCACAGCTCCAGGTGCCCATCGTGGGGGTCTCCCACTCGGGGAATTACAGCTGAGAGGTGCGCTCCAAGGGGGGGGCCGTGCGGAAGAGCAACACCCGGCTCAGCGTCACGGTGCGCAGTGAGTGTGGGGATGGGCACGGGGAGCCCCCACAGTTCTCCCATCCCTGCTCAACCCTCTGCGTGCTCTCCTGCTTTCCCAGCTCTCTCCCTGGGTCCCTGCATCACCTCTCCTGTTCCCTGCATCCCTCACCAGGGTCCCTCAGCCCCCTCCTGTTTGCAGCTCTCCCTCTGTGATGTCCCTCCATTGTCCATAGGTCCCACCATCCCTGTCTGGGTCCCCAAAATCTTCCCTTCAACCCTCTCCTGATTTCCCCTCTCTGAATCTCTCATCCTTCTCTAAGGTCCCTTCCACTCCTTTCCAAGTCTCACTCACATCTCTGGGCCCCCTTCGTCCTCACTGGTGGCTCCCCACTCCTCTCTCATCCTCCCCCTCTCTTATTCTCTCATGACTCCGTGGTGTCTCCCACTCCTCGACTGTCCCCAGTCCCTCCTGTGTCACTCGGCAGGGGTCCCACTCTCGGAGGGTCACTTTTGGTGCACTCCCGTTGGTGAGAGGTGGCACTCGGGGACACTCTGGAGCTGAGCTGCACGGTGGCCGTGGGGACAGGTTCCCTGTCATTCCCCTGGCACCGGGGAGCCTTGGTCACGACACTGGGCACTGCTCCAATCCTGGAGATGCAGCACGTTGGGGATACTACCTGTAAGGGACAGAGTCTTCCTAAATGTCCCCATCCTTGGTGAGCAGGACCCTCTGGGTGGGAGTGACTATACCCATGGATTCCCCATCCCACCCCTCTCACCCTTATCCCCCCATCTGGTCCATAATCCCTAGCGGGTGCCAGCACCTCCCGCTGACCTCAGCCCTGTCTGTGTCCCCGCAGTACCCGTGGCCAATGCCACCATCACTCCCGGTCCCCCGGCACTCCAGGTAGGCCCAGGTGACCCCGTGACCTTGCACTGTTCGGTGCAGGTGGGCTCAGCCCCTGTCACCTTCACCTGGCTGCCCAATGAGCATGAGGTGGCCCAGGGTCCCCTCCTGGAGCTTGGGGCTGTCGATGTGGGACATTCAGGCACCTACCAGTGCATGGCCACCAACCAGCTGGGACAGGACGGGCACCGTGTGTTCCGGGCACTCAGCCCAGAGCTGGCCCTGGAGGTGACACCACAGGGAACCACTGGACACCACTGGAACACAGGTGGGGTCACACGGGGTCATTGGGATTGCAGGAGCCCTTCAGTGAGAGGTGACCCTGATGTGTCCCTTCTGTCCCCAGCAGTGGCCGCAGGCCTTGGCGGGTCCCTCCTCTTCCTGCTCCTGCTCGTGTGTGGAGCTGTGGGCTGGCACCGATGGTACAACATGGGTGGGTGACAATGGGGACAATGGGGTCCCTGGGGAACTGGGGGGGCCATTTAAATGTGGGGGTGATGGGGTGGCACCCACAGCCCCTGACTGCAGAAGTGCTGAGTGCTCAGGACAGTTGCTCAGTGCTCTGAAGGATTTGGGGTGGTGTTGGAGGGTGTTGCAGGGATTTTGGGAGTTCTTTCAGTGATCCCAGGGGAATTAGGAGATTCAGCCTCCCTGCCAGGCTTGACATTCTGGGGCTTCATGCAGTGCTGGGTACTGGGGTGGTTTAAATGTTCTGGGAATCACCATGGATTCTCAGGGGTCTGGGGGGAAATTAAGGAGGCAGTGGGGTTTGAGGATTCCAGAGAGGGGTCAGGGCCCAGGGGACCCAACAGTTACCCTTCCCCTCTTTCCTTTGCAGCTCACAGAAAGCAGCAGGAAAGGTGAGGGGGGAGCTGAAACTACACTCTGGCCTTCGACCCCAACCCCCAAGACCTCCCATTCCCTCCCACACATCTCCTTTATTCCCTTAGGGTCCCCCCACAGCCCCCGGCCCCCCCAGAGGAGGGGGAGGTGCTGTACACCCACGTCGTGAGCACCAAGCAAACCGGGCTGGGACACACGCAAAGCGACACGTCACCCATGAGTGTCCCCATGACCAGATGCCACAGTCAGTGTCTCTCACAGTGTCTCCCTGTGCCACCACACTCCAGGATCCCCAGGTGGCCTACGCAGATCTGCCAGCGACCCATGGGCGACCACAGGAATGTGGGGACATCTACGGGAATGTGCTGGGACACTCGGGGCATGGCTGGGACTGGAGGTCCCTTCCTGAGGGCACCCCTCATGTGTACCCTCTCTGCTCCCATGGGTGCCCACTGTAGCAATGTATTTGAACGTCTTAGACTACAGTGTGCTCCTACCAGTGCTCTGGCCAAATCATTTTTAGATATTCTTATCAAACACTCTGGAAATTGTCAAGGCTACTAAAACTTAAATTGTGCTAATCTGGGAAAGAAGAAGCAGAAAACAGAATACGAAGACTGCAAGAATTAAGATAAAGAAGGGCCTGGAAGCACTGAACTGTAACCAATCATATTTCCTGAGAGGTGCCAGCAGAGCACGTGGACAACACAGAGGCACCCATCAAGTACTGCGTGATCCCAGGGACAGTAGTTTTAGAATGTGTAAGTAGAGCATTGTCCTGGTTTGAAAGGACAGGTGTCTGCCAGTAAGGGCAGAAGTTTCCCTTTGGAATAGAGACTTTGGTTCCACTCCCCCCCCCAAGTATTATAATTGTTTGAATCAAGGACTCTGAGGCAGAGATAAGGGGGGGTGGGAATAACAGCTCTTTTACTAATATATCTAACTATACAAACAGAAAACAATAACAGTTAAAATTGCTAACAGAACGAAATAGATAACTCGGTGTCAGTCCCTTTAGATGCAAGCACACTGTTTCTGTACTTAGTCCAGAGCCCGGATTTGCCAGAGGGCAGACGGGAACGGAGGGAGGGGGGAGGGGCAGCAGCGGCCACGCCGGTCTCGGGCGGGAACGGGCTCACCCTCACCGAGGGCGGCAGCTCCTCGCTCACCGTGTGTGTCCGGGTGATCAGCTGTGTCCGCAGAGGCAGGAGGCTGGAACGGGGCAGATGCAGGGCAGGTGATCGCAGAGGGTCTGGCTCTGCTGTGCTCGGCCGCGTGGCTGAACGATCACAGGCGTCCTCCTCCCGGCTCGCCGGAAACGTGAGTGCCCTCCCGGAAGCCTCAGAGGCCCCTCCGGGGGCCGTCCCCACCCACCCCCTTTGTCTGGACCCATCAGGGACCCTGGGTGTAGCCCAGCCAGCTCCATTGGCATGATAATGGGAAAAATTCTTTCAATTGACACAGTAACAGAAAAGCACTCAACCCCCAACATTATCCACCCCGAATTTTTTCCATGCCAACATGCTACATCATATTGAAATCTTTAAATTATATACATACATGTAGTTACAGGCACAGTATCATATATAGTTCACCCTAGAACAAGGTCCCCTTGGGGTATGCATCGGGTCTCTCCATCCTTTTGCATCACCCACCAAGTGCAACCTGGTCCTTGAGCGAAAACCACCCCACGAACAGGATTGTCTTTGCTGGAAGCAGAGTTCACCCAGACAGTTTTCCCTAACATGCCTCTCAGGTGTACCACTGGAACCTTATCTCCATCTGCTGCTCCCAAGGGCTCTGACTGGGCAGGGCCTGCTCGGTTAGTGGAACCTCGGGTATTCACTAACCATGTGGCCTTTGGTAGATTGATCTCCCAGTTCTTGAAAGTCCCCCCACCGAGTACCTTTAAGGTGGTTTTAAGCAGACCATTGCACCGTTCGACTTTCCCAGCCGCTGGTGCATGGTAGGGAATATGGTACACCCACTCGATGCCATGTTCTTTAGCCCAGGTGTTTATAAGGCTATTTTTGAAATGAGTCCCATTGTCTGACTCAATTCTTTCAGGGGTACCATGCCTCCAGAGGACTTGTTTTTCCAGGCCCAGGATGGTGTTCCGAGCAGTGGCGTGGGGCACAGCGCAGGTCTCCAACCATCCGGTGGTGGCTTCTACCATGGTCAGCACGTAGCGCTTGCCCTGGCGGGTCTGAGGCAGTGTGATATAGTCAATCTGCCAGGCCTCTCCGTACTTATATTTGGACCATCGCCCCCCATACCAGAGGGGCTTCACCCGCTTGGCCTGTTTGATGGCAGCGCACGTGTTACAGTCATGAATAACCTGAGAGATGCTGTCCATGGTTAGATCCACCCCTCGGTCTCGTGCCCACTTATAGGTGGCGTCTCTGCCCTGATGACCTGAGGCATCGTGGGCCCATCGAGCCAGGAACAGTTCTCCCTTGTGTTCCCAATCTAAGTCTATCTTTGAGACCTCTATCTGCGCAGCCTGATCTACCTGCTTGTTGTGCCTGTGTTCTTCATTAGCCCGACTCTTGGGAACATGGGCATCCACATGACGGACTTTCACGGGGAGCTTCTCTACCCGAGTGGCAATGTCTTTCCACTCATCAGCAGCCCAGATTGGTTTTCCTCTACGTTGCCAGTCAGCCTTTTTCCACCTTTCCAGCCAACCCTACAGAGCATTGGCTACCATCCACGAATCAGTGTAAAGGTAGAGCTTTGGCCATTTCTCTCTCTCAGCAATGTCCAAGGCCAGCTGAACAGCTTTGAGTTCAGCGAGTTGACTCGATCCACCTTCTCCTTCGGTAGCTTGTGCAACCTGTCGTGTGGGGCTCCATACGGCAGCTTTCCACTTCCGGTTCATCCCCACAATGCGGCAGGAACCGTCGGTGAAAAGGGCGTAGCGTGTTTCATCTGCTGGCAGCTGGTTGTACGGTGGAGCTTCTTCAGCCCGGGTCACTTGCTTCTGCTCCTCTTCATCAGCGAGACCAAAATCTTCACCTTCTGGCCAGTTCGTAATTATCTCCAAAATCCCAGGGCGATTTGGGTTACCAATACGGGCGCACTGCGTGATGAGGGCAATCCACTTGCTCCAGGTGGCGTCGGTGGCGTGGTGCGTAGAGGGAACCTTTCCTTTGAACATCCACGCCAGCACTGGCAGTCGGGGTGCCAGGAGAAGTTGTGCTTCTGTGCCAATCACCTCTGAGGCAGCTTGAACTCCCTCATAGGCAGCCAAGATTTCCTTCTCTGTGGGAGTGTAGTTGGCTTCAGATCCTTTGTAGCTTCTGCTCCAGAATCCCAGGGGTCGGCCTCGGGTCTCACCAGGCACCTTCTGCCAAAGGCTCCAGGACAGACCATGGTTCCCAGCTGCAGAGTAGAGCACATTCTTTACCTCTGGTCCTGTCCTGACTGGGCCAAGGGCCACTGCATGAGCGATTTCCTGTTTGATCTGGGCAAAAGCTTGCTGTTGTTCAGGGCCCCAATGGAAATCGTTCTTCTTGCGAGTGACCTGGTAGAGAGGGCTCACAATCTGGCTGTACTCAGGGACGTGCATTCTCCAAAAGCCGATAGCACCTAGAAAAGCTTGTGTCTCCTTCTTGCTTGTTGGTGGGGACATTGCAGTGATCTTATTGATGACTTCAGTGGGGATCTGGCGCCGTCCATCCTGCCACTTCACTCCCAGGAACTGGATCTCTCGGGCAGGTCCTTTGACTTTGCTCTTTTTAATGGCGAAACCGGCTCCCAGTAAAATCTGGATGATCTTCTCTCCTTTCTCAAACACCTCCATTGCTGTGTTCCCCCACACAATGATGTCATCGATGTACTGCAAATGTTCTGGAGCCTCACCCTTTTCCAGTGCAGCCTGGATCAATCCGTGGTAGATGGTGGGGCTGTGCTTCCACCCCTGGGGCAGTCGGTTCCAGGTGTACTGCACGCCCCTCCAGGTGAAAGCAAACTGAGGCCTGCACTCTGCTGCCAAAGGAATGGAGAAGAATGCATTTGCAATGTCAATGGTGGCATACCACCTTGCTGCCTTGGACTCCAGCTCGTACTGGAGTTCCAGCATGTCCGGCACGGCAGCGCTCAGCGGTGGAGTCACTTCATTCAATGTCCGATAGTCCACAGTCAGTCTCCATTCTCCATCAGATTTCTGCACAGGCCAGATAGGACTGTTGAAGGGTGAGTGGCTCTTGCTGACCACCCCTTGGCTCTCTAGATCACGGATCATTTTGTGGATGGGGATCACAGCATCTCGATTTGTCCGGTATTGCCGGCGGTGCACGGTCATGGTGGCAATTGGCACCTGTTGTTCAGTCACTTTCAGGAGTCCTACTGCAGAGGGGTTTTCTGACAGTCCAGGCAAGGTGTTCAACTGCTTAATGCTCTCTGTCTCTACAGCAACTATTCCAAAAGCCCACTTGAACCCCTTTGGGTCTTTGTAGTAGCCATTCCTGAGGAAGTCTATGCCTAGAATGCATGGTGCCCCTGGGCCAGTTACAATTGGATGTTTCTGCCACCCCTTCCCTGTCAGGCTAATCTCAGCTTCCAGCAAAGTGAATTCCTGTGATCCCCCCGTCACCCCAACAATGGAAACAGGTACCTTCCCCACATCTTCTGATGGTATCAGGGTGCATTGTGAACCAGTATCAACTAACACTTTATGTTTCTGTGGCTTTGACGTGCCAGGCCATCGCACCCACACTATCCAATAGATCCTGTCATCCCATGCCTCTCCCTGGCTAGAGGCAGGGCCCCTCTAGCCCTGGTTATTATTTCTTTCCTGGGCATACATAGTGGAGGTTCCTTCCAGGGGATCTGACAGAACATCCTCCTTTCTGTAATACCCTGCACCTTGCTTGTGGGAGGTTGAGGCTACCTTCATTTTAGTGCGGCTCCCTCGGTTAGCATTTCCCTCCCTGAGCTGACGCACCCGTGCTGCCAGGACAGAAGTGGGTTTCCCATCCCATTTTCCCATGTCTTCCCCATGGTCTCGCAGGAAAAACCACAGGTCAGCTCGTGAGGTGTACCCTCTCTTCCTAGCTGGGGGACGTGAAGCTCTGACTTGGGGGCCTGTGACTCGTACTGCTGCTATGCTGATCTTCCTCACCTCCTCCCTCACCTCCCTCATCTCCTCCATCATCATCTCCCTCATATCCCTCATCCTATCTTCGACCTGTTGGAGGTCCCTGGCCACGGCAGAGACATTAGCCTGCATTGGGCCATTCATCATGCTCTCAAAATTTCTGAGTTTGTTGGCAACAGAACACACTGTCTCTGGACTGTTATCGGCATTAATCATTGCTATGTAGGTGGTGTATTGAGATGGACCCAAGGTCGCCAGATTCCATAACATCTGCCCTGTGCACTTGACCTTGTCAGGGTCATTGTCATGCTGTCCATCCCTCCCAAAGAGTACCTCTAATACTGCTGTCTCTCTCAGCTGCTGGATCCCTTCCTCAAGGGTCTTCCAGCACATCCTACGGTGGTGCTCCTGCATTCTCTCTCTGTGGACAAACTTCTCTCTCACACTCATTAAAAGCCGGTCCCAGAGGGAAAGGAGGCCCTGCTCCCTTACGAATATCTGGTCCACACCTGAATCCTGGGCCAAGGATCCCAAATTCCTGGCCTCAGTTCCATCCAGTTGTACACCTGTTCCCGTAAGGTCCCAGACCCGGAGTAACCAAGTTGTAAAAGGCTCACGGCCCCGCTGAGCAATGTCTTTACGCAGGTTACGGAGACTATCGTATGAGAGGGACTCAGTGACAATCTCAACCTCTGGCTCCCTTGCTGGTTGTGAGGACCCTCCTTGCTGATCCCCATTATCTAAGTGCCTCGTTTTAATCTTAGATTTCCTAGTTTCCACAGGAGCAACTGCTGCTGGCTGTGGCTGTTCCTGTAATCCAGCTGGAACCTGGACAGATACAACATCTACGGGTTCCACTGCAGCACCATCTGACTCTCCCTCTTTAGGGCAGGGTTTCTCACCAGCTGGAGAAAAATACTCCTTCATCATCTGGCTATGCTCCTTCAACATCTGACTCTGCTCTTTCAGCATTTGGCCTATATCCTTCACTAGGGCCCCCACCCACTCTGGGTGGCTCATTTCTGCGGTGGGCTGTGGGGCAGCATCAGGCTCTGGGGCAGCATCCCTAGTCCCTGGGGCAGGCTCTGGGGCAGCATCCCTAGTCCCTGGGGCAGAGGCAGGTTCTGGGGCAACATCCCTAGTCTCTGGGGCAGAGGCAGGTTCTGGGGCAGCATCCCTAGTCCCTGCGGCAGAGGCAGGTTCTGGGGCAATATCCCTAGTCCCTGGGGCAGGTATCAGAGTTGTTGTCCAAGCCAATATTCCCTTGTTTCTGAATGCTAAGTAGAACAAGCCTACCAGCAACACCAGCCACTGTATAATAACAGTGGCAATTAAAACAGATCTGAAATCTTTGAGAACCAGTGGGGTAGCCTCAAAAAAACTGGGTGATGGGTTGGGAGAAAATTTCCCTTGCACTCGTTATCTCACAGTAAGTACCATTACTGAAATAGCCCCAGAAACACGCAGTTAGAGTACGATAGCTCCGGATCCATGCAACCGCTTCCCAGAAAAAATTAAAAACCCATGAATTCCTGACATAATCAATCCACCAAACCAATCGGACAATAGCCACAGCAACCTTGGTGAGGGGGCCCAAATTCAAAAAAGGGCTTACAAATGGGAGGGAGATGGCTGTGACCACATGGAACACAAACCAGATTAAACCAGACAACATATTGCCAGTTAAGAGAGCTGTTATTCCTGTGTTAACTCTCAACTCAGTGTCCTCTGCCCCACGTTGGGCGCCAAAAATCTGTCCTGGTTTGAAAGGACAGGTGTCTGCCAGTAGGGGCAGAAGTTTCCCTTTTTGGAATAGAGACTTTGGTTCCACTCCCCTCGCCCAAGTATTATGATTGTTTGAATCAAGGACTCTGAGGCAGAGATAAGGGGGGTGGGAATAACAGCTCTTTTACTAATATATCTAACTATACAAACGGAAAACAATAACAGTTAAAATTGCTAACAGAAATAGATAACTCGGTGTCAGTCCCTTTAGATGCAAGCACGCTGTCTCTGTGCTTAGTCCAGAGCCCGGATTTGCCAGAGAGCAGACGGGAACGAAGGCAGGAGGGAGGGGGGTGGGGCAGCAGCGGCCACGCCGGTCTCGGGCGGGAACGGGCTGGAGCGGCGGCTCCTCGCTCACCGTGTGTGTCCGGGGGATCAGCTGTGTCCGCAGAGGCAGGAGGCTGGAACGGGGCAGATGCAGGGCTGAACGATCCCAGGCGTCCTCCTCCCAGCTCGCCGGAAACGCGAGTGCCCTCCCGGAAGCCTCAGAGGTCCCTCCGGGGGCTGTCCCCACCCACCCCCTTTGTCTGGACCCATCAGGGACCCTGGGTGTAGCCCGGCCAGCTCCATTGGCATGATAATGGGAAAAATTCTTTCAATTGACACAGTAAGAGAAAAACACTCAACCCCGAACAGGGATCCCCCTCCCTGAAACTTATATCCAGCAAAGGAAAAACCAATGAACCAAATCACTTAAAATAACTCAAAAAGACACACATCACACTTCGGCCAAAACACTTTTTTTTTTTTTTTTTTTTTTTTTTCTGTGGTGCAGGAAGAAAGCAGCTCCGGTCTCATGTCGCTGCCTCACCCCTCTCACCCCTTTGCACTTAAAAACTCACTACACTTAGTCAAAACACCACTTTTCATACTAAGAATTTTAAAGCTTAAATTACACACAACTTACAAATGCAAAAACTTTTGCCAACACGCTCCCAAAAGCACACAAACCAAAACATGTGCAGCATGCCACTGACCCACAATTCAAGCATTCAAAGCTCACAAGAACAAGCTGCACACTTAACCACATACATACATGTGGCACATGCAAACTGTGACCAAGCCCACAAATGGAGTGACCAAAAACTGATGCCCACAAACTCGGTGACCCAAACTGGAAATTACCGCCACACCACCTTTAAACCACAAATCAAACTGGAGCCATCACTGCTCCTGTACCACAGCAATACTGGCAATGCTGTTATTGCCACTGCCCGAGTTCCGCTGACCCACTGCCGTGTGAGCTCTGCTCCCGGGGCCACGACCGGCCTGCTGCTATCCCCCACAATGGGCAAGAGCTCCTGGAGCTGTTACAGCCCCACCTGGAATACAAACCAAATTCCACGGAAACTTACAAAAAAATCCACCTCAGGCTTTTTCACTGTGCGCTTGATGTCTCTCAGTGTGTTACCAGTTTGCCTCTCTTACAGGTACCTATCTATAAGTTTTAAACATAGCTTTTTGTCTTTATCTCCGGCAGTTCTAGTTTTGCTCCCCGGGGTACCGGTGAGGAAAAGGAGCCCTCTTCCTAGGAATATCCCAGGTGGGCACCCTAGAAGGGTCCTGAACCCCACTGGCCCCTTGGACAGAGAGAACAGGGTCCTTTCTAGGTTGCCAATTGAATTACCAAAATATGAGTATTGGTCTAATACCGATACTCAACTGTGAAAGACAAAAGACTGCCTAACAATTTAAAGTTAGAAAGTGTATGTTTATTCAGCGCTGGGCAGCAGCAAAATCACAGGTGATCACAAAGTCTCTTTATTAGCAAAGGATTCAAACAAATCCATATTCATAATAACAGCCCCTCCCATTCCCTGCTTCCTATGATAATTAGCTTGAATAGCTATTAAGCATGGTTGATTGACTTCTTAAATTAAGTCTGGGGTCGTTTTCATGGGGAGGGGTCTTTAAAAGAGGAAGTATGGCGAGTCTTCCTCACCCTAAACTCTTGACCTTTTCTAACACTGACAATACAAATGATTTCTGGGGATAGACCAATTTTTCAAAGAATGGATTTCTGGTTGCATTGTCTATGTTCCTTTGGTTCTGCTCCCTAGTTTCATCTTTTCCCATAGTAAGCACAGCTAAGCGAACATGAAATGACAGACAATCAGTTATTTAAGTTTCAAATAACTACTCCCTTCTAACTTTTTCTTGTTTTCAGCAAGGTAACTAAAATCCTAATTTTCTAAGATTAGTTTTTCAGTAGAGCTGATCTGGCATCCTGCTTGCCTTTTGTGTGACTTCTGTTTGCCTGAGTTACATCCTTCATCCATTTCTCCAGGGCTGTGCTGTTCTGTTCTACTGTCCTTGATAAGAGTCAATGTGGTTCTGTTCTCCTGTCCTTGTCACAGTTCTCACCCCGCATGAGGTGTGTCTGAAACCCCTCTGACTCCTGGGCTTGGGGTGGGAGAGTGCTCCTGAGAGAACAGGACAGCTGTGCTGGACTCACACAAGGGATGTTCCATTATGTATCACACCATGCTCAGCAACAAACTCAGAGAAGCAGAAGGGAAAAAAGGCATAGAAGATTTTTTTTTTTTCTTTTTTAAGACATTTGTTCTTCAGAACAGCACAGACACATACAGAATCCTCTCCAGCCACAATGTGGTTAAACATTTTCCACTGCTAGAAGACTTCTTGTCTATATGCTTTTCTTCTGTTTGTTGCCTTTGCTAGTTGTGATTAGCTTATGGGGATTTTTTTGTTCTTGTGGGTAGGTATTGATTTAGTTTTTTTTTTTGTTTGTTTGTTTGTTTGTTTGTTTTTTTGCTTGGGTTTGCGGTTTTTAGTTGCTTTCATTTTTTTTTCTATATTGAAAAGCGTTTCATCTGATGCATTTGTTTTTTTCTCCCTTTTTCTCTCTTGTGGCTTGGTCCAGACCTGATGGCAAGACAAATTTACCCATGTCAGTCATCTTGCCCAATTATGTTTTCCAGTCACCATTAACTAGATGAGTTCAACAACAGACTCCCTACAACTTGACAGCATCCGTAAAGGAATTGAAAGTGCATTTCATGCCACTAGAGAGATAATAGAAATGTTCCACAGTGGTGGTCAAGGGTGGTCACTGAGGGATGTCACCAGGGAGTGGCTGCCAGGAGGACTCTGTGCCATGGATGACACATTGTTCAGTCAAATTCCCACCCATGCCATGTTCCACTCCTGCAGCCCAGCTCTCTCCAATCTGGCTCTGATGAGAGCACAGCAGACCATGTCACAGGCCTGGCTAAAGTCTGGGCACACAACATCCCCTTCTTTTCCCTCCATGGGGGTTCTGCGATCCCTGCCTTGTGCTGCCAGTGCCTGGAATGCCTGCAGGAGGATTTGCCACATGCCCTTCCCTGCTGAGCCTGACCAGTCTGTGACTGTCCCAGTGCCCCGCCCTTCCCTGTTTGCAGACTGGTTCCATGTCTGCCCTTTCCAAGTGCCCAGGACACTCTGGGATGGCTCTGGCCTTTCTGAGAGGTTTGAGAGAGGTCTCACAGTGACAGTGCCCAGCCTTGTCAACATCCCTGACAGCAAAAGCCTTTTCCACATCCCCCAGTTCCAGCTCAGTGCCCAGAACACAGCACAGCCCTGTCCAGGTCCTCGGGGTGGTTCAGAAAGGAGGCAGCTCTGATTTCTCTGCACAGATCCAGCACTCCAATTGTCATTTGTGCAGTCCATGGCTGTCCTGAGCTTTTTTTTTTCCTGGACCTTCCCTGCCAGGGATGTTTCTCTCTATGCAATCTAACTACAGCCCAGTAAGGAATTCAGGTGGTTTCCCAAAGTGGCCTCAAGGCACTGTTTGTGCCAGCAGAACTGTGCCACCCCTGAGTGCTGATGATGGTGTTTGTGCTCACTCAGGTTCATCTTCCCCCCCCGACACACACACAGTGCACTGCTGAAATATTCTCAGTACACAGCAAACACACACTTCTCACTGGTCACTTGGTGTCCCTCCATGCAGGGACAAACAGCCTCCTGCTGGTGGGGCAGAGGCCAGTGCTGGGTATGGTGGTTGCAGGGGCTGGTGTGGGACAATTGCCCTGGGGCACCTTCCCAGGCTGTGCCCAGAACAGACACAGCCCAGGCCCTGCTCTGCTGCTCCCTCAGGTCCATCCCAGGAGCTCTGGCTGTGCCAGGACACTGCTGTGTGCCCCCTGCACATTGCCCCTCTGCCCCAGACACTGGGCTTTGCTTTGCCAGGGCATTCCTGGAGCACAATGCTGACAGCAGCTCTGGAGAAGAGCAAAGCCTTCCTGCCCTGCCCTCAGGAGATCCCTCTACTGATGGAGCTGCTGTGCTGGAGCCCAGCTGTGTCCAGCAGTTCCCATGGCCTGTCCCTGCCTGTGCTCACAGCAGGGACACGCAGCAGGACAGTGACCAAGCTGCCAGAGCACTGCGACCTCACAGCCACAGAAGGGCTGGCAAGGAGAGGCTGGAGCTGGGAAGAGCAGATGTGGGGAGAGCCAGAGCCATTGTCCCTGGCTGTGCTGCTGTGCTGGGAGACTCTTCACCTCTGCCTCTGCTCACAGGCACTGCTCTGCAAGGACAGAGAAGGGTTGAGGAAGAATCCAGGACACACAGGACAGGGCATGCACTTACTTTTATTTAAATACATGGGAAGAGACCTCTTGAACATCTTTGCCTTCCAAAAGAAAAGTAGATATTAATGCAGAAATGCAAGGAGTAATTTAGAGTATTTTGTATAAAACACAACAGTAGATAAAGTTTCAAAAAAAAAAAAAGAAAAAAGGACAAAGAAGAAAAAAAAAAAAAGAGAGAGACAGATTGTAAAGAGTTACATTCTAAAGGCTCTGCAGAAGAAAAGAGAGCACTTAATGCTTCTGAAAATACAGACTCATCCATTTTCTCAAGGCTACTTTGAGTTCCGGGTTCCTTAGGCTATAGATGAGAGGATTCAAGGCTGGAGACAACACTGAGTACAGAACTGACAGGGAGAGATCCAGAGAAGGTAAGGAGATGGAGGGGGGCTTCAGGTGAGCAAATACTGCAGTGCTGAGAAACAGGGAAACCACGGCCAGGTGAGGGAGGCAGGTGGAAAAGGCTTTGTGCCGTCCCTGCTCAGAGGGGATCCTCAGCACAGCCCTGAAGATCTGCACATAGGAGAAAACAATGAACACAAAACAACCAAGTGCTAAGGAAGAAGTAAAAGCAGAAGCCCCAAATTTCCGGAGGTAGGAATTTGAGCAGGTGAGCTTGAGGATCTGGGGGATTTCACAGAAGAACTGGCCCAGGGCATTGCCATGGCACAGGGGCAGGGAAAATGTATTGGCTGTGTGCAGCAGAGCATTGAGAAAGCCACTGGCCCAGGCAGCTGCTGCCATGTGGGCACAAGCTCTGCTGCCCAGGAGGGTCCCGTAGTGCAGGGGTTTGCAGATGGACACGTAGCGGTCGTAGCACATGATGGTCAGGAGATAATACTCTGCTGAAATGAAAAACAGAAAAAAAAAGAGCTGTGCAGCACATCCCTTATAGGAGATGTTCGTGGTGCCCCAGAGGGAATTGTGCATGGCTTTGGGCACAGTGGTGCAGATGCAGCCCAGGTCAGTGAGGGCCAGGTTGAGCAGGAAGAAGAACATGGGGGTGTGCAGGTGGTGGCCGCAGGCTACGGCGCTGATGATGAGGCCGTTGGCCAGGAGAGCAGCCAGGGAGATGCCCAGGAAGAGGCAGAAGTGCAGGAGCTGCAGCTGCCTCGTGTCTGCCAATGGCAGCAGGAGGAAGTGGCTGATGGAGCTGCTGTTGGACATGGCTCCACTCTGGGCATTCGGAGCTGTTGAAAGAAGACTTTGACAAGGTGGGAACAAATTCTTTGAGCCAATCCTATAAAATAATATTTAGAATCCTTTCAAATTATCTTCTCATAATTTGGTTGTGATTTGTAATTTTTTTTATTTTTGAGTTTATGTTTTTCCTGCTGAATTGTTGGCTCAAATTCAGCATTGCTCTCAGCCAGAGCTTTTATGATCCCTTTGGAATAAAAGGCCTCCCTGTGCCCCAGTGCAGTCAGACCTGCTGGTCCTACAAATCTGCCCTTTGCTCATTACCTCCTGCTTTTACAGGGTTCTCACACATGAAATTCTCTTAAAAAAAGTTTTTCAGACTCCAGTTTCAAAATTAATCTCTCTAAACCCCCACCGTTTTTCCTCTGCAGATAGAGAGGCAGGGATATTCAGGGCTGGTGTGGCTCTCTACTGCCTGGTGTTGTGCCTACTGGGAGCTATTGCTCTGCAACCAAAGCTTGTCCCTGCCAGTGCTCCCAGAGCGCAGCCCACTCCTGGGGGCTCAGCTCTGCCCTGCACACCCCTTCTAGCACAGGGCACTGCCCAGGGGCATCTCCCAGACAGCAGAGCCTTAAGGGCAGCTCAGACAAACTGCAAGCCAAGGTGCTGCTGCTGCTGTCTGTAGGCAGAGAAGGGTGAGGAGGCACTTTGTGAGGGAGATCTGAGGCAGATCTGCTGATGCCCAGTGGGACAGTGCAGGAGTCTCAGTGACACAGACACACCTGACAGCCCCTTTCCTTTGCCTTGAGGAGAAAGCTGAGAGCAGCCCTGGCCATGCAACACCATCTGCACAGCAGGAGGAATCTGCACTGATGGGGGTCACTCCTTCCACCTCCAACTTCTCCTCACAGTCCATGGGGAGCTGCCAGGCAGGCTGAGAGCCGTCCCTGTCAGGTGGCACACCCCCTGGGCTGGCCAAGAGCCCTGAGGTCTGCAGGAGCTGCTCTGCAGGACAGCCCTGGGCAGCCCTGGCAGCAGCCTCAGCTTCAGCCCCTGCAGCCATCCCTGTCAGCAGGAGCCATCCTGCCCTGTCCCTCTGACAGTGCCCAGGGCAGCCCTGCTCTGCAGCACATCCTCCTCTTCCTCCTGTGCCTTAGAAAAGCTGAGAGAGTCCTCCTGACACATCCCCCTGTGCTGGCTCCAGGAGATCCCTCCAGGAGCACAGGGGACATTGCCCTGCACCCACACACTCACCCTGTCCAGGGCTGTGTGGATGTTTCCCCAAGTGAAGTCTCAGCTCAATGTCTTCCCACTCCTGATTGCCTTTAGCCTGTCTGTGCCTGGCTCCTGTCCCCTCAGTGCCTGCAGGCAGTGCCCTCAGCCCTGCCGGGCTGGGAGAGGAGCTGCTGTTCACCAGAAATGTCTTTTTGAAGCTCTTCTTGGTTGTGCCTGGGAGCTGCCTCTGTGCCAGGAGACCAGCCCAGCTCAGCAGCACAGACACAGCACAAGGATTTTAATGACCCTCACAGGGATTTAGTGCTGTTTACATCAGATTAAGTCCCACAGTGTGTTAAAGAAACTTCTCAAGAGTTCAAAGTTAAATTGAAACACCAAATTTTCCTCAAGTTTTAATGGATCCTGCTGAGGGATATGTCTGTGAAAGTTGATCATACTTTGCTATTTTACAGTGCCCCCATACCCTACTAACTCTGTCCAGTGTGTCAAAATACAGGCTAAAGGACTGGCCTTAGAAATCTCCTTGCTTTGTCTTGTACTCATTACCTCCTCCTTCTTGTCTTACCCTGTTTCCACCCAAATCTCTCTCCACACAGCCTCACAGTCCTTTCCCAATCTTTCTCCCACACACATACCTGAGTTGCAGGTATTGAATGCGATTTGCCACAAACAAACTTTAGGATCTTAGGTTCAAAATCAGCTTGGTTAGGGTGTCTCGATTTACACTGAGGGCATAGACATTGCCGTCTCTCAGAGGAACGTTTTTCACAAATCTTGCACTGTAACAGTAACCATGCAGAATGCCAACTTCTAGAAGCCCCAAAAGCCTCATAACACCCACAAAAGCAATCTATTCCTCTTCTCTCTTGAATGTCCAGACCTTCTTGTGAAGACTCTTCTCAGTCCAAAACTATTAAACTCCCTGGGGAAGTTCAATATGTTCCATCCTGTAACAACACAGAAAACACGGAAAAATTACCAGTTTGCTGCTATTGTAACTTTTGTCAAAAGGTGGTAATATTACTCTAAAATACACAATGACCAGTGGCAGCAGGGGACCGGTTAAGCCCGAACACCGAGAGTTACAGGGAATGCCGTCCCCCTTAAACAGAAATTCCCTACACACAACCCGAATCCAAAAGTCAAAATCACTGCAGGGAAGGGTATCTCTTTATTAAGGGAGAAAGCATCCACCTCTTGTCAACACAGCACACAGTATACAGCAATTTCAAACGATCACCCAATCGCTTTTTTCTTCTCCAGCCATTTCAGTTGCCCAAAACGAAAACACAGATCCAAGCTCCCACTTGCTTCTTCCTAAGTACATCTCACCGGTCACACAAACAGTCATTCACAGAGGCAGGACCCAATCAAAATAATGATTAAAATAGCAGCAATAAACAAGGATTTGCCTAGTTCACCCAAAGAACTGCTGGTGGATCTCCCTGACAGAACAAACCCTTTCTGTGGCCACTGCACCTTCCTGATGATTGCAAACAAAACTGCCCAGGCTTGCACTGAGCACAGAACGTCTTCTGCGTCTTGTCAGCTGCCTTTTAGCCATGTGTAGATCTGACAGGCATACACATCATTTTAAATGTACAGTTTTATCTGCAGTCCAGCAACATGTCTTGTCTGTCCCCATGATGAGCAGCTGGGGACCGGAGGTCCCTCCAGGAAGGTCCCAGAGACATCCATAGCCCAGGTTGCTCTTGCAGCCAGAGTTTCTCATGGCAAACTCGCCAACTGATAGAGAAAAAAGGACTCTCCAGCCAGTTTAAGTTAGAAAGTAGTATATTTATTACAATGCTGGGCAAGCCCAGAAGAAATCTCCCACAAGGATGTGCAAAATACCCAGGGCTCTTGCCTTATTTTTTCCATCAAAATCTTACATATTCATTTAGTTACCCAATATGCCTATGGATATGAATTACATAACACCCCATACCCTCACATTCTATTCAAATTAGCTCAAAGTGCTTTTGCACAGTCCTTGCGCAGTTCTTTCATTCAAATGGGCCAGTGGGCGTTTGAAATGGGTCAGAGGTCTCCTAATGATGAAGTCAGGGAGCCTTCCTTGCCTTCAGCTTTTCACCTTGGCCTTGTTCCGAGGTTCTCGGGCCCTTTGACCGTAGTTCAAGTTCCCAGCCTGGTTCTGGCTGGTTGCAGGGCCCAGGTGCAGTTATGGTTTCTTCACTTCAACAATATTCCAACTGCCCAACTTGACACAACAAAGCCAAGCAAGTGATTTATTTTCTTATCTCTACTGGCTTAACCACTGATTATTAACTTTCTACATTGCTTCTACTCTGATCATTATATGTATAGCTTCTATTCCTCAGCTAAGCTCTTAACTCATTGATTTTTGCATCAGAAAGATGATGCTATGATAGATACAAACACCATCAAGGTATTGTATCAGGATGCTCTGCCTGGAGTGTGGTGAAAATGGCTTCAAAAATGCCCTGTTTGCAAAACTTTCAGTGGTGGATGGAGAAAGGTAAGCCATGCAGCTTTTGGTGTTGAGGAAATGCTGAAACCAGCCTGACTCATTTAAACTCTTCCTGTCCTTGCTGGGATGAGGAGCCCCTCAGCCTCCCCTGCTCCAGGCTGGACAAGCCCAGCTCCCTCAGCCTCTCCCCACAGCCAAAGGGCTCCAGCCCCATCCTGGAGGCCCTTCCCTCACCCTGCTCCAGCTGACAGACATCTTTGCTGCCCTGGGGAACCCAAACCAGGCCCCAGTTACCTGGATGATCCCCATCCTTGATGTCCTGGTCACACAGCCCTGGCCGCTAGTCCCTGTGTCAGGCTCTGGGGTTGATTTGTGGAACATCCTTGGTGGAAGCTGTGGCCCTATTGGAATTGGGGGAACCCAGGGGAACAGGGGACCCTGCTGGGCATGAACAGCATTGGACTTGTCTGGGTAAACTGTGAGGGGGGCTGAAGCATAGTGGCCAGCCAGGGTCGCCTCCTGCAGGCTTAACTGGAGGCACTGGAGGTGAGAGACAGCCTCTCTGTGTCTGGAATGCTCAGCAGATGCTCAGCTCAGGCAGCTCCTGCAGCCCCGGGCCAGTCCCGCTGCCCAGCACAGCAGCAGAGAGTTGGCCCCGGGGCTTCTCAGGCAGCTGCTGCTGCCCCAGGGACAGGGCAGCCTCTTGCCAGGGCTCCTCTGCACGCCAGGGGCTCCTGCTCTGCTCCTGGCACATGCCAGCTGCCCACAGAGCCTGTGCCAGGGGAACACGTCTGTGCTGGCCTGAGCAGCCACTGCTGCAGCCCCTGCCCTGCTCCCAGAGCCCGAGCTGGGGCTGCTGCTCTGCAGAGCACGGGGGCTGTGCTGCCCGGGGCCTCTGCTGGGCTCTGCTGCTCAGCCTGGGACACAGAGGCAGCTGATGGTGCTCCCTGCACTGACCCCCTCCCACACAGGCTCTGCTGGGGCCATGCAAAGGCTCAGAGGTGCCTGCCTTGTTCCAGGGCTGCCAGATGCCCTTGGGGCTGCCCTGCATCCTCCTGGGGAAGGTGCCTGAGGCTCAGAGCACTCAGTGCCAGACTCCTTTCCCTGTGCCTGCTGTGTCCCTGGGGCTCAGAGCACTCAGTGCCAGACTCCTTTCCCTGTGCCTGCTGTGTCCCTGGGGCTGCAGAGCTCTCCTGGTCACAGCAGACATTCAGTCCTTGATTGTGGGGTGACCCCACCGTGGGCAGGCCTGTTCCCAGTGAGCTCCACTCCCTGCTGCTCCCTGGCACACCCTGTCCCTGCAGGTCCCCTGTGCTCTCCTGGCAGCTCCCAAGGCCCTGCAGCCAAACATTGCCCTGCCATCAGCCCAGGGACAAGCTGCAGAGCCCCAGCAATGTTCAGCACACACCATTCACCATCTGATGGGCACTGGCCACCAACAAGCCAAACTTGACCCAGACCTGAGTCCCTTGACGGCCACACTGGGACCCTGATCTCATCCCACAGAGCCCTGGGAGAACAGGGAACACAAGGAGCCTCTTCAGAGTCTGTTCTTTGGGCCTGTTCCTGAGAGTGACTGTGGAGGAGAACAAAGCTTTCCTGCCCTGCCCTCAGGAGATCCCTTTTCTGGTGGAGCTGCTGTGCTGGAGCCCAGCTGTGTCCCAGCAGTGCCCACGGCCTGTCCCTGCCTGTGCTCACAGCAGGGACACGCAGCAGGACAGTGACCAAGCTGCGAGACCACTGCAACCTTACAACCACAGAAGGGCTGGAAAGGAGTGGGTGAATTTGGGAAGAGCAGATGTGGGGAGAGCCAGGTCCATTGTCCCTGGCTGTGCTGCTGTGCTGGGAGTCCCTCCACCTCTGCTCACAGGCACTGCCCTTGCAGAGACAGAGAAGGGCTGGGGAAGCACCTGGGTCACACAGGGCAGAGCAGGACACTTTATTTTACCTCAATGCACAATGATCATGGCTCCTTACTGTCTGTGCTGAACACAAGCACTGTAGATACTGATGTAGCAATACTGTGACTAAAGGCATCCCTTTATGGAAAATACTCTGAAAATTAAAAAAAAAAAAAAAAATAAAAAAAAAAAAAGGAAAAGTAGAACGCACCAAATAGAAACACATGGAACTAAGCAGTCTGGGCAGTCTGTAATGAGTTCCATTCTGAATGCTATGCAGAAACAAACAGGCACTTGATTGTTTCTGGAAACACATAGTGGTCATATTCCTCAGGGCATCCTCAAGCTCCTGATTCCTCAGGCTGTAGATGAGAATGTTATAAACGAGATTAAGCCAAATTAAATATAATTAGAGTGAGTGATAATTTATTTTGCGACTGAAATATGGTCCTCCTTACCCACAATCAAAAAGGGACAACGCTGAGCCCGGGATCTGCGCTGGGTGAGCACACTCTGATCCAACCTCTATGGCATCGGATCCCCCAGTGCTCACAAAGCCGCCTTGGTCAGTCCAGATTTTAAACAGTTTTTCATAGCCTGGAGCAGAGGTCTTTCTTTTTATTGTTGCACATATTCATGTAGTCTTTCTCTGCATTGGGCTGGACAAAACCATGTCTGGGAAATGATGAATTTGGTGAATGCAGATCTCGGTTTATGGGAAGCCGGCATTCAGATGTAGCTTTCCTGATGGTTCTGGTTATTTTCATCACCAATAATTGACGGGTGCTCATCGCTTGGGTCTTTCCTGGACAGTTTCTGAAAGGGCTATCTTTGAACAAGTAATTATTTGGCTTTTGACTTGGAATTGCCACCAGTTGAGAATAATTTCAGAAACCCACAATGGTGTGGACTAATAAGGGTAACTCCTTGTTTTTTGTGTGGGCGGGCGATTTTTCATTGTGGAGCAGGGTGACAACCAAGTTGGGTCCTTCTCCTCTGTAGAGGGTGCAACAAGAGATGATATTGTATATCTAATAAAAGGAGACCTATGTGCCCCAGGTGTGCCCTGGAACTCCTGAGATCCTATAATTGGGAAGTAGCACATGATCAGCTCGAGACAGTGAGTCCAGTCTGCGGGTAAGGTTTAAAGCCAGAGAATTTGAATATTTTTGAAGAAGACTGGGAATGGTGCCAGCTTGGTAAAATGAATTATAAGGCTCCCCTTGTAGTTTAACTTTTTGCATTTGAGATACAAGTGTGTATTTATGGAATTTCTGCCTGGTCAAATAGAAGAAGGAAGCAGCCAGCTTTTTGAGCTATTAGAGAAGGGGGATTTTGAATAACTTTGAGGAGAGATCAGAAACAATCAGGACTGCTTATGATCAATATTTTCAGAGGGGTTGTTGTTGGGTTGATCAGCAGAGTGTGGTCAATGGGATTTGTCATTGGGGTGGTCAGTGGGTGTGGTCAGTGGGGTGTTGGCACTGGTTTCTAGGATATGGGTGTGGTCAGTGAGTGTGTGTAGTGGTTATGGTCAGTGGGTGTGATCATTTGGTCTTTTGGGTGGTGAGTGGGATGTGGTCAGTGAGTAAGGTCAGCAGGTGTGATCAGTCAGTGGGTGTGATTAGTGTGCCACCTGTTCCTATTTCTGTTCCATTATTCCTGCTCCGTTGAGGATGGATCCTCAGCTACTAGGAGGATGCTGATGAATTTTACTACTCCAGAGGCCTCTTCTTTCTTGAGCTCTTCAGTTCCGGAATTCAGTGACCAAGGCTCATAAACATTTGTTAAAAACACCCATAAGAAAAGCTCCTGGGGATAATTTAATAAAGTTTTCAAATCTTTGGTGATTAATTAAATAGATTTCAAAAGTGTATTCCAAGTAAATATACTAAAGTGAAAACAATGCTGAGAGAAGTGATTTCTCCTGATTCTTTTCCTGTTTATAGAGGGATATCAGAACTGTACAACTGATACTGACCCCCCAGCACCATCTAATGCAGTCTGAATAGATATGAAAATCAAGACCTTTCATGACTGACAATCAATCACACTTTGTCCTCATCCCCTCCTCACCATTTCCCTCATCCAACCCCTCAGACTCCTGTGGAGCAGGAAGAGTGCAACCAGCAAGCACAGGGCAGTGATTCATCCCCTGTTCTCAGCATTGGGTGGGCAGCACCTTAAGTGCTGTGTCCAGTTCTGGGCCACCAATTTAGGAAGGACATGGAGGAGCTTGAAAGTGTCTAGAGAAGGGCAACAAGGCTGGTGAAGGGTCTGGAACACAAGTCCTGTGAGGATCAGCTGAGGGAGCTGGGGATGTTAATCCTGGAGGAGACCCACTGGAGAACACATCACTCTCTGCAACTCCCTGACAGGATGGTGCAGCCAGGTGGAGTTGGGCTCTTTCCCCAGGGAACAGTGACAGGACAGGAGGACACAGACTTAAAGCTGCACCAAAAAAGGTTTAGACTGGACATGAATAAATATTCTTCACAAAGAAGGTGACTGGGCATTTGAATGGGCTTCCCAGGGAGGTGGATGAGTCACTGTCCCAGGAAGAGTTTCAGCATAGACTGGATGTGACACTAAGTCCCATGGTCTGGGTGACAGGGTGGTGTTAGAAGTTAGTTGGTTAGTTAGTTAGAAATTTAAGATGTATCATTACAAGTTTGTGAAGTGTTATGTGATTGGTTGAAAAATGCACATGGCAGCAAAGCTGTGGGAAGTAAAACAATTAATGATTGGTGTAAAAGACGTTAGCAAAGGTCATAGAAACATGTGATTAGCTAAAAAACTAATGTAAGGCATTGTAACTAATAATGAGATGGCTTCCGATATTATGGCATTGGATGTAACACCTTTAATGTCTCACCCTTCTATGAGAGTGGTGCAATAAAGCAATAAACTGTCCTTTACAATGTCTCTGAGTTGTTAATCTTTTGTTATAATGATGTTCTGACAGGCAGATTTTGGATATCAAGCCTGCCAATTGAAATCAATACGGATTCAAAGATACCAGGTCTACCCAAAAGAAATCAATAGGGATTTAGAGACACCAGGTCTATCCTGTTTAAGTCTCGGTGGATTTAGGGACACTCAGCCATTGAATTCAACAGGACTTTTGTGCAACTTTGGTGCTAAAATGGTGTAATTTGGGTAAAATGTGGGGGAAATGTTGGGCTCAATTCCAAGAATTTCCCTTCCAGGATCATGATGCTGATTCTCTGGAAGTCCTGGATGAATTCCTGGAAGCTAATTCCAAATCCCTGATCCCACACCTGTGACCTGCGTTGGTGCTGTTCTCCAGGTAAGCCCAGAAATCTCCATTTTCAGTCCAAATTCTGGGAATTCTGAGGCCAAAATCGAGATTTTTAGCAACAAAATTTTTGGGGCACTGGGTTTAGCCGTTGAAGTCAATGCGAATTTGGGGACACCAGGTCCACCCAGTCAAAGCAATGAGGATTTTTGGGACACCAGTTCTGGGGGGCCCTAGGGCTTTTGGGTGACCCAGTGATCCAAGAGGTACCCAGGTGTATCCAGGTGATTTTTAGGGATGTCCAGGTGATGTTTGGAGCACCCAAGTGTCGTGACTCTCCTGGATGGGCTGAGGAAAGATAATGGTCACTGTTGCATCCTTTCAGTCAACATGGACACAGATGACCCTCCGTGGTGGGAGGGCTGTCAGGGGGCACTCAAACATTCAGGGTTACCCCAAAACTCCAGGCAAGGGCCCCAGAGGTGGGAGGGAGCCCTGAGTTACCTCAGGAGATGATGCAGTGCAGGTACACCCAGGTGCTTTGGTCTGTGTGGTCGGTGCAGGTGTCATTCTGCACCGGCTCCAGCTCTGAGGTGGGCAAAGAGGGCACCCCGAAATCTCAGGGGAGCAGCGGGGTCAACCAAATTGATGCATAGAAAAACTTTATAACCCAAAAAGTAAGATATTAGCATGTATTTTATTCAGCACTGAGGTGCATGGGGGACAGCTCCTCCAAAAACATGCACACCTTCGGTGACCTGCACCTCTCTTTTTATTCTCTACAAACTAGGATTGCACAGTGCACCTAATACATGTTCATTTCCTAATCCACCCTGTCCCTGCTTCGTATTAAAATTACCTCCACGTCACTTTGTGACTTCACATTCCTCCTTGTTGGTTGTTCTAGTGGCTGTCTGGGATGAAGCAAGAAGTCTCCCTCTCAGTTTGAACTTTTAACCTCACCTTCTTTGCATCTTAGTCTTAGGTTCCTTTCCAGACTTTGATACCAGTTTTTGCTGGCTCAAGGGTCTAAGGAATCCCTGTTATCTGGAATGTGTCTCACTCTTCCATCCTGCTTGAACATTCTTGGCCCTGTATCTTATCTTGAAGCCTTGCTCTGTCCTCCTGTTCTTGCAAAGACAGTGAATGTTAAGCACTCAGAGAATCTTGCCAGTCCCCTTCTAGTTAAAGCATCCTCCTGTATTTTTACCCTTAACTCATTAATTTTAATTTTAATTTTCCCTGTTTCAGTTTCACAATGGCTCCTTGGTTCTATGAGCCCCAGAGCTTCATCCTTGACCCCTGGTTCCATAGGGGTCTGGAGTCACAATGGTCCCACTGAATCCATGAGGCACAAGAATGTCACAATGGTCTCTGGCTCCATGAGGTTCCATTGTGTCTCCATGGTGTCCTTGGATCTGCTACTGTCCTTGTCACAATTGACCCATGGTTCCATGAGGTTCAGAGTGTCACCATGGTCGCTGTCAGAGGCTGGATGAGATCAATGCCCCAAACTCCTTTGGATGAGCTGTCAATCTGTCACACAGTGGGCTGGTGCTGACCCAGGCTCTGATTGCCCGAGCAATCACAATATCCACTTGCAGGAGGCCCATAAGGGCCCAGAGGCTTAAAAAAACACGAAGCATATGCTCAGTCCAAGTCCCTGCCTGCTCCTGTGGTCTGTGTCACACCAAAGGAAATGCTCCACACTCATCCCTGGAGCCCCAGCCCAGCCCCTGAGTGACTAAATGACCAAAAGTCCTACCTGAGAGAGGGACCCAGGAAGACCAAGGAGAATTTAAGGCAGACCACTAGGCAAGCGCATATCTTGATCCTATCCCCTCTTGGAATTTCTGTCTGAACAGTACTGGAATGCAAGAGTGTGCATCTCTGTATTTTTTTTGTCTTTCTCTCTGGTTTTCTATTTCTTCTGTTTCTGTCCTCTTCCAAATTTTGAGTAACTTGGGAAAGGGGAATTACTAGACAGCGTCATCGGATGCTGAGATCCTGCCTGCTTCCCCCTCCCCGCAGAGTGGCCAGATCGGCCCATGGTGTAGCTGGAATGCTGCCCCTGATAAGTCTTTCCAAAAACTCCAGGGCCAAGGGGAAGTGAAGGCCATCAGCCTATGAGTGCTGACTCGTAAGTTGATATGGTCCTCAAAAATAGTTATGAGAAAACTGTAAGTCGAGGAAGGGATTTTTTTTTTTTTTACACATTGATCAGATTTACATTCTCCTGAATGGTTGATTCACTGTGACACAGAGGACAGGAGAAAACTGTTTCCTTGTGGTAAAATCTCCATAGACTGATGAAAAGTTCTCCTCACCCAAGTAAATTTGTGATAGGCTATTTATAGAGATGGTAAATTGACAGATCCATTTCCGTATGTTGCCAGTGTGAAAGAAAAGAAGAGAAAGAAAAGAAATGTTCTGAAAGATTTATTGAGATTTTGTTTTTCTTGTAGTTTCTAGTAATAAAATTTTTTTCTTTGTACCTTTAAAGTTTGACCTAGTTTTGTCTTCCTCCTAATCCCATCTCACAGCAGAAAGTGAGTAAATAATTCTAATGGGTGCACTGGCAATTTGGCCAATGTTAAATCCACGACAAACTTAATATTGAACTCTTCTGTCTTGACCTCTTCAGTTCAGGGATTCAGTGAGAAAAACTCAAAAGTATTTGTTCAAAACACCCAAACAAGAAAAGCCCCTGGGGATAATTTAAGTTTTCAATTCTTCTGTGATTAATTAGACAGATTTCAGTAGTGTATTCAAAGTGAATAGGCTATATACTATATACTATATTGAAAACAATGCAGGGAGAAGCATTTTGTGCTGATTCCTTTTCGTATTTATTGATTGATACCAGCAATGTCCAATTGATATTGAACCTCTGAATCTTCTAATGAAGTTCGAATAGATTTGAAAAT
The DNA here is from genome assembly GCF_903797595.1 of Erithacus rubecula. Lineage (NCBI taxonomy): Eukaryota > Metazoa > Chordata > Aves > Passeriformes > Muscicapidae > Erithacus > Erithacus rubecula. Next base: position 196,171 of record NW_027636138.1, on the reverse strand, counting down.
CAAGACCCTTCATGGATGACAATAAATAACACTTTGGCCCCACCCCCTCCCTCTAATTCCCTCATCCAACACCTGGAACTGCAATGGATCAGGAATGGTGTGGCCAGCAGGAACGTGGCAGTGATTCTTCCCTTGTGTTCAGCACTACTTGGGCAGCACCTCAAGTGCTGTGTCCAGTTCTGGACCACAAATTAGGGAAGACATGGAGGCGCTGGAGTGTGTTCAGAGAAGGGCACCAAGGCTGGTGAGGGGTCTGGAACACAAGTCCTGTGAGGATCAGCTGAGGGAACTGAGGATGTTTACCTGGAGGAAGCTCAGTTGAGACCTAATCACTCTCTACAACTCCCTGACCGGAGGGTGCAGGCAGGTGGAGGTCAGGCTCTTCTCTCAGGGAACAGTGACAGGACAAGAGGACACAGCCTTAAGCTGCACCAGGGGACAATTAGACTGGACATTAGGAAATATTCTTCACTGAAAGGGTGATTGAGCATTGGAATGGGCTGCTCAGGGAGGTGGGTGAGTCACCACCCTTGGAAGTGTTTCAGGAAAGACTGGATGTGGTACTGAGTCCCATGGTCTGGGTGACAAGCTGGTGTTGGGTCACAGGTTGAACTTCAGGGTCTCAAAGTTCTTTTCCAGCCTGGGTCATTCTGTGATGATTTTGACACTGCAGGGCCCTGGGGAAGCAAGGGGCCATTGTGACACTGCAGGGCCTCGTGGAACTGAGAGGACCAGAGTGACACTGTGTACAACTTGGCACAACAGAGCCAAGGGGCCACTGTGACACTGTGGGGCTGCATGGAAGCAAGGAGTCCATTGTGACAGTCTGGGTCCTCGTGGAACCACAGAGGCCACTGTGACACTGCAGGGCCTTGAGGAATCAAGGGGCCATTGTGCCCCTACAGAACCAAGGAGAGCCTTGTGAGAGTCTGGGGACAATGGAATCAAGGGACCATGGTTCCACTGAAGGACTCTTGGAACTAAGGGAACAATTATGACACTGTGGAGCCCCATGGAACCAAGGGTCCCTGTGACAATGCAGGATTTGTGGAACCAGGGCTCCATTGTGACAGAGCAGCACCAGGGAATTCATGGTGGCACTCGGAGGCCTCATGAAACCAAGGGGCCAGTGCTGCTCCTCATGGACTCAGGGAATGAAGGAAACATGTTTGACATGGTGGTGCCTCTTGGGACCAAGAAGGCATTGTGACACCGTGGAACCAAGCAGAGTATTACTGTACTGCGAGACCTCATGGAACCAAGGGTCCACTGGGGCACTGCAGGGCTTTGGGGGACCAAAATGCTTTTGTGACACTGTGGAGCCCAGGGATCCAAGGGACTTTGGGGACGTCATGGGGTCCCATGGAACCCAAGAGGCATTGTGACAAAGGGAGGACTCAGGGAATCTTA